>NC_056733.1:1917361467-1917393967 GCF_019279795.1 Protopterus annectens | reverse complement strand
CCCAAAGCAGTCCGTGTAATGGATGTTTTAGTTGCAGAAATGTACTCAGCTGACAACTGAGTACATTTCTGCAAAATTGACAACGGAGCTATGTCAGCTCCAAATAAAGGGTGCATATGTGTTATCTAGCATGCCAATGGCCAAATATGTGGCCATTGGCATTAAAAAGTGTTGCAAAATAATTTAAAATAACTTTTTTTTTTTCGTGGGATTTTGATGTTTAACTGCAGCGCACACCCACACAAACGGGGTGCGCTGCTCAAAAGTGAAAACTGAAGCTTATAAGCCCACAATTGTGGGATTTATGTATTACATGGAATGACAATGCAGGGACTAGCAGACCAAAAACAATATGGCCTCCGTGTAGTGGTTGTCAAGGGGGGGAAGCTCTGTGTAAGACATGTAACTAAGCATTACTAGGCAATCCTATGTAAATGAGGGTTACAATACTGAATCACACTGCCACATAGGTAATGAGCACTTTCTGAGTAGTGTAAGAGTTATAGAAGGGGGAGGAATAGAGTAAGAGGTAGGTGACATCACGGGGGGGAATGATAGAAATAAATGTAGCACATTGGAGGGCAGTGTAACGTGACAGATGACAGACAGACATCAGGGAGAGAGGTGTATCCCAACAGAACACTAGGAAAGTCAAGAAATAGAGGGTGCACACTATCCCTACACTCAAACTTTCTTGATATATGTGCATGCGCGCGTGTGCGTGCATGCAAGGCAGGTTCAACATGTGGGAGCGTGTTGCAAACTGTTTACAACGGTTTGCGCAGGCGTGCATGTGTGGAAGGCAATGTAAACAGCAGGAAGCCTGTTGCCTGATGTATAAGGCTGTGTGCACGCGTTTTACCATGAATCAGCCCAGTTCAAACCGTGTAAGGATGTGTGCGCGCGTTTAAGTCACTGTGAGCGTGCTTATGCTGGTGTGCACATTGCTCCCCTTGAGGAAACAGAAAGGAAAAAGGAAACAACCAGATTACAGGGAAGCTGCCAGAGGATACTGCTGGAGTTAATTGGTGGAAACAATTGGAAGCAGGCAATTACACAGGCAGACTAGAAGCCCAACCCAGTACTTAAAACACTGCAAACAGCAGTGCAGGCTGTTTCTCACAAGAGATACTGCAAGAAAGGAGTAAGCTATCAGGATTGAAAACTGAAAAAAGCTAAACTCAGAGCAGAAATGCTAGGGGCTGCCATAGCTGTTATAATCAGGCATAGGCGAATTGCTGAGGGTGGTGACAATGCAGATGCTGACAGACAACCCAGAGTGAGGACACATCTGGTGGAGCCTTGCAGTACACACCAACTACATGTACCCAAATGATCATGATATGTGCTATGCTACATAATATGATCCTGCGGAAACAGCTGCAGCAGGACCAGCATAGGGCTGGGCCAAACATACCCCCACCATTGCCAAGGCCACCACAGACAGAGGGTGACTCGGAGGAGGAACAACCTGACCTTGCCCCAGTAGGCAGAAGGAGGCGTGCCCAGTATGCCCTGGCCTTGGCAAAGAGGCAACGCATAGCACATACACTGGCTCAGTAGGAACACTGGGACTGATACCCCCTCTGACTCACTCATATAGTAACAGGGATGCCTAACATGACACAACCTGCTTCCAAACATGTACAGGGAGTGTAGTATGTGCATCTGACAGAGGCAGCCCTGCAGCACCACCTGAGGCATGAATGCCATGTGTTAAGTAATGTAACACCATGTACCATATGCACACCTGAGGACCCTGACTAACATCCACCCTCACCGATTATAAACCACAAAAACACAAACCCACCTTCATAGGTACCACAAGGGATAGGAACCTAGATGTAATGCTACCCAATGCCAGAAGTAAAACCAGCAAGATGCGTGCAGTGTAAATGCACACAGTATAGAGAATGTAGATATCAGTGCTGTAATAGAAAACTGGGTCAAAGCCCACATCAGCACCCTAACACTACCAGGTCACACCTCATACAGTGATGTACATGTGCAAAAACATGGAACAAGCTACAAAATGAGGGTGACTAGCAATAAATGTCATGGATAACCACACCCCCATGTTGGTACCACAACAAGAAGCAACATGGATTAGCCATGGTCAAATACCAATGGCTAAAACTGCCTACTACTATATAGCTTGTTGCAGACCACTGTCCTAATAGCAGGAACCACACCAGGCCTATGTTCATAGGTTCATAGGTTCATACTAGGCTATCTGCCCTAGGGCATTTATTAGCCTAGCACAGAGTTTTGTGGTTTCCGTCACCCCTGTAGTTTGAAGGATAATATGCCCATTATTTTGCTGTGCCTCTGTCAAGCAGTGACACTGAGGTTATCCCTGGGGTATACCTGCGATCTCCCATCCATTGGTCAAGATTTCTCTTGAACAAAGCCAGCGAGGTGCTCTGCCTCACTTGTACCGGGATGTTGTTCCACAGCATAGGGAGTCTCTGGGTGATGAATCTGTCCCTCCAGCACATCCTATTAATAGCCGTGTTGAGGTTTAAGTCTCTTGCCTTTGTAGTTCTGATGGATTTAGAGGTTTTGAGGTGAAGCATGTTCATTAATTCCGGGTTGGACATGGCCTTGTATGTCAGGCACAGGTCACCTCTGAGCAGACGGTAAGTGACTGAATAGAGATGGAGTTCCTTCAGTCGGGCAGCATAAGACATATTTTTGAGACCCTTTATCCTTCTTGTGAGGAATTTTTGGGGCCTTTCCAATTGCTGCAGGTGTCGGGTCAGATACAATCCAAATGGGGCATTGTACTCAATCATTGGTCTGATGAGTGATGAGTACAGGGGAACAATGACCTCCCTTGATCTAGATGTGAATCCCTGCATGATCAGGTGGGTAATGTAGAAGGTCTTCCTAACTACTTTGGCAACGTGAGTGTCAAACGAAAGGTTACTGTCAACCTGGGCGCCCAGATCCCTGATAACCTCTTCCATGCTTAGAGGATTGCCACCTATATGGTAACTAGGGGTAACTTTGTTTTTCCCGAAGGGTATGAC
This sequence comes from Protopterus annectens, assembly GCF_019279795.1. Taxonomy (NCBI): domain Eukaryota; kingdom Metazoa; phylum Chordata; order Ceratodontiformes; family Protopteridae; genus Protopterus; species Protopterus annectens. The sequence goes on along the minus strand of NC_056733.1, from coordinate 1,917,390,935 downwards.
TATGCATTTTTTTAGCATTTAACTTTAGGCCATGGCTCTGGCACCAGTTATCCGTTTCTATGAGACCCTTCTGAAGGATGTCTGTGTCAGATGGGTTTACATTTAAGCTGTTGAGTTTTTCAATGATACCCGAGTGGGGTATTGTGTTGAAAGCCTTTGCCAGGTCAAGGTAGGCTGTGTGGACTGCCTTGCCCTCGTCAATGGCCTTGGTGACTGTTTCAAAAAAGTCAACCAAGTTTAAAAGGCATGATCTGCCCTTGACCAAGCCAAACTAGGTTGGATCCAAAGTCTGCAAGTCCCCTATGTCTTTATTTATAAGTTCCATTATGATCCTCTCCATAGCTTTGCAGACTAGACTTGTTAAGCTTATGGGGCGGTAATTACCAGGGTCCGTAGAGGCACCGCCTTTATGCAGATGTGCACAACTGGACCCTAACCAGGCTGTTGTGCACACTATGGAAATGTAAAGCAGTGATAGGACTAAAGCCCAGGATACTGTCCACCACAGTGAAAGTACTGAACCAATACACTATACAGTACTACAGTGTTAGGTCAGTATGAACGGATATTGACAATTGTATGCAAAGTATCCCATGCAAAACCTGCAGGCACAGTATAATCCCTGTTGTGTTCACACAAAAAGCATTTGGACAGTAACTACACAACATGGCACAGAACACACAACCATAAACTGGAGATATTTGTTGAAGGTCACACTCATCCACAAATGTGATGGGCTGCAGAGTTCAACATATGGAAAGCTCACACTGGGCATGCTCACACACTTTGATAAATGAGACATCTTTCACACAACATGCCATGGGAAGGCTGAACTGGGCATGCTCACACACTTAGTCCAAATGTTCCTCTTAGCAACTGGGAAAACACACCACAGGATGCTCATTCCCCTTTCTAAACACTGATGATGTCAGCACCCTATAAGTAAATCAGGAGAAAAGAAATTTTCCAGTAATCCGAATAGCATGCTCCGCTAATGCGTCCGTCTCTAGTGTCATAACATAGGTAGGGGTTTGAATCCTGCAAGTGTGTGTGAAGGGGGGTAAGTGTGCGTGTATGAAAAGAACATCCCTTTTGGCAACTGTGAAAACACACCACAGGATGCTCATTCCCCTTTCTAAACACTGATGATGTCAGCACCCTATAAGTATATCAGGGGAAAGGAAATCTCCTAGTAATGCGAATAGCGCGCTCTGCTAATGCATCCGTTTCTAGTGTTATAACATAGTTAGGTAGGGGTTTGAATGTGGCAAGTGTGTGTGAAGGGGGGTAAGTGTGTATGAAAAGAACATCCCTTTTGGCAACTGTGAAAACACACCACAGGATGCTCATTCCCCTTTCTAAACACTGATGATGTCAGCACCCTATAAGTATATCAGGAGAAAAGAAATCCTCCAGTAATCCGAATAGCACACTCTACTAATGCGTCCGTCTCTAGTGTCATAACATAGTTAGGTAAGGGTTTGAATGTGGCAAGTGTGTGTGAAGGGGGGTAAGTGTGTATGAAAGGAACATCCCTTTTGGCAACTGTGAAAACACACCACAGGATGCTCATTCCCCTTTCTAAACACTGATGATGTCAGCACCCTATAAGTATATCAGGAGAAAAGAAATCCTCCAGTAATTTGAATAGCGTGCTCTGCTAATGCGTCCGTCTCTAGTGCCATAACATAGCTAGGTAGGGGTTTGAATACAGCAAGTGGCAAGTGTGTATGAAGTGAGGTAAGTGCGTGTGCATGAAAAAAACATCCGTTTTGGCAACTGTGAAAACACACCACAGGATGCTCATTCCCCTTTCTAAACACTGATGATGTCAGCACCCTATAAGTATATCAGGAGAAAAGAAATATCCCAATAATGCGAATAGCATGTTCCGCTAATGCGTCCGTCTCTAGTGTCATAACATAATTAGGTAGGGGTTTGAATCTAGCAAATGTGTGTAAAGGGGGTTAGTGTGTGTGTATGAAAAGAACATCCCCTTTGGCAACTGTGAAAACACACCACAGAATGCCCATTCCCCTTTCTAAACACCAATGATGTCAGCACCCTATAAGTATATCAGGAGGAAAAAAATCTCCCAGTAATGCAAATAGCGCACTCTGCTAATGCATCCATCTCTACTGTCATAACATAGTTAAGTAGGGGGTTGAATCCAGCAAGTGCTAAGGGTGTGTAAAGGGGGGTAAGTGTGTATGAAAGAAACATCCCTTTTGGCAACTAGGAAAACACACTACAGGATGCACATACCCCTTTCTAAACGATATCACAATTATTTATGGCTTTTGATTCCAGACATGTCACGTGTGTTTTGATCACACAGAATGCCCATGTGTGCGGGTTGTTTCTCACAATAATGCATGACATCGATTAAACCAGTTATGGCAATGCACACATGATGTATGTGTGTGCCAAATACACATATGTACCTGTGACCTTCAATCGTTACCATGTGTGATGCCTGCCACATGTGAATACATGGTATTTGCACAAGGTAACATTATGACTGTGGTCTTCTGTGCAGGTGCTGCATGTGGGATGTGTATATACAGTGTGAGATGTAGATGCTATCAACCTAGTAGTGAGGGATACACACCTGGTCTGGGGCATATAGTCTACATGTTGTTGATGAACAGGTGCTGCATGTTTTCACCTGTTGTGGGAGTGGTAAGAAGTTGTTCCATAGCAATGCAGTGACCGCATGCTAAGAACCGTTCAGCTAGGGTGTTGTAGCTACAGTAATTCATTAGCATTCAGTAATATGTCAGCATGCCTGGTGAGAGTCTGATGCCAACCAAGGTCAGGGTTCTACCAGCCTGTGCCACTTGCTCAGTGAGCCCTTCCATGTTCCCTATCATGTATCCCAGTGAGGGACATCACACATCAGCTGTAGTGGCATGGACAATGACTGAGTCATATGTGTCCATGCATCTGACTGACCTGTATGCTTGTGTTATGTGGTGGACCATAGTGCCCCATGAGCATATCACTGTGACCTTCACCTTGTCCAGCCGGGTGAGCATGACCTCACTGTACTGGACAATAAAAGTACCTAACACAACTGCAGCAGTAGTGTTGTATAGCTGTACAGACTGTGCTTGTTTGGCACACAGGATTTGTGTGCTATGTGTTATGCGTGCTGTGTTCAGGCCTAATGTATGCCTGTGTGCCAGCTGCAGAGGTGTCTGCCACTCAGACAGGATGCTATCCTTAGGCTCCATGAATGGCCCGGTGTGTTTCCGTGCTTGTATTGCTGTCAGTGTAGGTCCACATCAGACTGGTATTGCAGTCACTGTAGTATTTCATGCCACCTGACAGGTTATGCCAGTACTGGATTCAGAGTGCTTAGTCCACAGTTTGGCCATGTGTTTCCATCTCATACATGTGTTGTACATCCATGGGTAGGGGATAGGGTTGACTGTGTACATGTGGCAGCTGTGACATTACTACATGACTCACATATTCCACAACTGTACCATAGAGGTGACTGACAACTGACCTTTGCACATGCTACCATAGTATTGAGATTGCATTGGTGATTAACAGCACATAGGGCCAATAATGAACAAGATACATAGGTCCATAGGTTCATACTAGGCTATCTGCCCTAGGGCATTTATACACCTAGCCAGAATGTGTGTGGCTTTCACCATGCATTGTAAATCTATCTTGCTATGCCCTTTTCCAAGGTTAGTATACTGTGCCTCTGTCTAACAGTGACACATAAGTGATACCCAGGGTAAACCTACAATGTCACAGCCAGTCATTAATATCCCTCTTGAAGATAATCACTGAGTGACTCTGCCTAACCTCTATTGGGATAATATTCCAGAGTGAAGGGAGCCTCTGAGTTATGAATGTGTCCCTCCAGCATGTCATATGTATATCACTCCTGAGGTTCAAGTCTTTCCAGCATGTAGCCTGATGGGATCTGGATATTCTGAGGTGCAGCATGGCCATTAAGTCAGGGTTTGACATGGCTTTATATGTCAGGCACAGATTGCCTATGAAGAGGCAGTATGCCACTGAGTAGAGCTGCTGTTTCTTTAACCAGTCAGTATGTGGCATCTGTTTGAGCCCTTTGATCCTCTTGTTGAGGTACTTTTGTGGTCTTTCCAGTTGCTGCAGGTGTCTGGTAAGGTGCATGCCGACAGGGCATTGTAGTCAATTATGGGCATGATGAGGGATGAGTAAAGAGGCACAATGTCCTCCCCTGATCTACATGTGAATCCCTTCATGATGATGTGGCCTATATAAAATGTTTTCCTAACCACTTTGGCCATGTTGTTATCAAATGAGAGAATGCTATCAACTTGTGTACCCCAAGGTCCATAATTCCTTCGTCTGCACTTAATGGATTAACACATATGTGGTACTTTGTGGTCACTTTGTTTTTGACAAAGGGGATGACTGTACACTTTTTGGCATTCAGCTTGAGGCCATGGCTGTGGCACAAGTCATGTGTTTCCAAGAGGCCCTTTTGGAGGATGCGTGTGTTGGCTGGAGAGTTGATTATGGCGTCCGGTTTGCAGTCATCTGCGACTTGCTCAGCCACAGTACTTCCATGTTGGCCTGTACCTCTGATAAATATATACTGAACAAGACAGATCCCAGGGCTGAGCCTTGTGGGACACCACTTGTAACTGGTTTTGAGGCTGACATGGCTCCAGCAATTCTAACCATGTGTGTTCTGCCCTTGAGCCACTGTGCAATATCTGTAGTGACATAGGGGTTAATATGTACACTGGTGAGCTTCCCTAGAATGCACAAGTGGGGTATTGTATTAAAGGCTTATGCAAGGTCCAGGTAGGCTGTGTAGACCACCTTCCCCTTGACAGTGGCCTTGGTGACTGTTTCAAAGAAATCAAACAGGTTTGAGAGGCAGGATCTGCCATTAACAAAGCCCAACTGTGTATGATGATGTGTCTGTAGGTCCCCAATATCTATATTTATGAGGTTCATGATGATCCTTGCCATAGCTTTGCAGACCAAGCTATTCAGACGTATGGGGCGAATAGTGTCCAGGATCCGTTAAGGCACCACCTGAATGTAGAGGGACCACTGTTGCTGTATGCCACTCTTTGGCCACATATCATGTAGTAAGGCTGGGATTGAACAGTAGTGTTATGTCTGGGTGTAGCTCTTCTTGGGGTTCATGTAGGACACAACCTGGGACACTGTCTGGTCCCATTGATGCAGTGTTTATTGCTTTGGAGAGTGCAGCTCTTACCTGAGCATCTGAGATGTCGGGGGGGCAGCACTCTGCTGGGAGAAATATTTGCCCTTTTGGTGTGGAGGGGGGGAGAAGGTAGCAGTGAACCTGTCCAATAGGATGTTGGCAATGTCTGTGTATTTGGTATTTCTTGTGACATCTTGGACTACCTCTGAGCATATCTGGGAATTACCACCCAGGTTCCTAACATAACTACAGAAAGCCTTGTGATTATCCTCAGTGTCTTGTGGAATCTTCTCTCAAAGATGGCCTTAGACAATCTTATGAGTGCCTGTAGTTGTCTTCTAATACTCATCAGTGATGCCTTCACATTTTGGGAGTTTGTTGTATCATGTAGTAGCTTCATCCTTCTATTGTATAGTTTGTTTATGGCTGGTATCCAGCACACAGGACGTCTGCCTTTGGAGGATTGGGTCTTGCTTTCATTTGGGATTGCATGATCCATGCATTCCTGAATGTGTCCATAGAATGCCTTTATACAGGTATCTGCAGTCTGGTCCATATCTTCAACAGGCCTGGGGGCTTTGAAGGTTTCCACATCATTTATGAGGAGTGTGAACATGCTTGACATGAGTTGTTGACTGTATTCTTCTGTGCAGGGGTGGCCTTGGGATGTGAATATCCAGTGAGATTAGTTTATGGTCTGATCTTACCAGTGAGGGATACACTTCTGGTCTGGAGCATAGAGTCCCCATGTTGGTGATGATCAGGTTCAGTATGTTTTCCCCTCTTGTGTGAGTGGTAACAAGTTGTTCCATAGCATATTGGTATATAAATCCCAGTAATCTGTGGGCTAGGGTGTTGGAGCTACAGTCATGCTCCCAGTCTATGTTTGGTTAGTTTAACTCACCCAATATAATGGTGTATGGACAGACCTACATATTTCCAACTGTTTTCAGGAAGGCCAAGTGCTGTTCTTGTGTTTCTGAGGGTGGTCTGTAGCAGGCTATAACCTGGAAGGCAATTTTACCTATTGTTACCTGCATATGGATAGTCTCTGATGTTTGGTGCTTTGCCACCAACCTGCAGGTGTGGGTATCTTGGATGAATATCAATACACCCCCTCCTTTTGTGGTTTTGTGCAAGTTTTGGGCTTGAAAAGCATGGTATGAGGTATAACTCGGTAGTGCTGGAGTGCTGTTGGTAGCCCTGAATCCGGTATCTGTTACTGCACAGATAGTAATGTTCTCCATGCTGAGGAATGTTTTGAATGTGTGCATCATCAGGTTTAGAGTCCTGCAGTGGCATATATGACTGCTCACGTGGACAGATGCCAGGTAAGTCATATGCAAAGTGTCACAGGCAACGTACATGTGCACAGGAGAAACAGTGACATTCTGTCAAGTGAGACATGAACATACATATAGTAAGCTATGTAGATGTCACTAGGAGTCCACAGAAGCTGTGTAACTCTGCATGGCAGGTCGGATCAGTATTCCAGGGCAACTGCAAGGAAACATGCATGCAAACATAGCTACTGTAAGCAGGGCTGCATGTAGTCCATTGTACAACAAACAAGCTGTACCACTATCAGTAGGTAACACTGCAAATGCTCACCAGCTGACATATGAATACATATGTCACCAAAGGTGATACTTACCAGACCACGGACAGAAATGACATGGCCAGACACGCTGCATCCCACATGAACACATATCTCAAGCAACACAGACCTCACAATGTCAGTGTTCATAACAGGCACAGCCCATAAGGCCAAACACAATGTGTGACACACCTATAATAGGTGATGCCATAGTCAGACACACTGACGTCCCGCCCTCCAGACTGAGCAAGGTGAGGGTCACATTTAGCTACCTGTCGGGTGATAGAATGTGCCACATAACACAAGCACTCACGTCACTCCACAGCAAGTACAAGTATGAGGCAGTCATTGTCCATGCTGGTGTGAACAACCTGAGACGTACCTCCCTGGACCACATGGAAAGAGACACAAAGGAGCTCTTACAACACCCTCTCAAACTTAGTAATCCCACACAGCCTTCATGACGACACAGGAGAGTATAGATTTCTCTGCAAACACCATCATACTGGATGATGTCAACTACCCAAACATAGACTGTGAACATTACTCAAGCCACAATACCCAAGCTCTAGGGTTCCCATAGTTCAGAAACTCTTTAGCTATGGAACAGGTAGTCAACATTCCCACAAGAGGGGAAAATATACTAGACCTGATCATCACAAACATGAGTACAAAATGCTCACCATCTTGAAGTATATCCCTCATTGTTGCAATCGAACCATATACTAATCACACTGGAGTACTGGATCCCCCACATATGCAAACCTCAAACACATCGATGTGTGTGTGGGAAATGCCCCTATTAGCAACTGTGACAGTACACTACAGGATGCAGATTCCCCTTTTGAAACACTGATGATGTCAGCACTCTATAACTATATTACCTGAATTAACTCTCTCCAGTAATTTGTATAGCGCGCTCTGCTAATGCATTTTTCTCCAGTGTCATAACATAGTTAGGTAGGGGTTTGAATCCTGCAAAGGGAATGTATGTGTGTTAGAATGAGTGTGGTTTGTGTGTGTGCATAATGCTGTGAGGGAAAAGTTCATTTTGCCAACTGGGAGAACACACTACAGGGTGCACATCCCTCTTCCTAAACACAGATGATGTCAGCACCCTCTAAGTACAGCATTAGAAAAGATTTCTTCCACTAATGCAAATAGCACACTCTGCTAATGTGTCTGTTTCTGGTGTCATAACACAATTAGGTAGGGGTTTGAATTTTGCAAATGGAAAGTATGTGTTTTAGTGTTAGTGTGTGTGCACAATGCTGGGGGTGGGATGTGGCTTTTGCCAAATGGGGCTATGCACTGCAGGGTGCACATTTCCCTTAACAAACAGTGATGTTGACAGCACCCTATACAAACAACATGACAACAGACAACTGCCAGTACTCAGTATAGTGCTACATGCTACTGTAACATGCACATGTACCAGAATATACCTAGATAGTGTTTTGAAACCTGAATGTGGCAAGTGTGTGGATGTGGGATGTTTCTGTGTGTGCATTTCCATATGGAAAACATGTTGGATGTGGCAATCAGGGAACCACAGTACCTGATGCACATTACACTTTTAAACTAATGAGGTTGCCTGCACCCTGTGAATACAGGTAGAGAAGAGGACAGCGGTAGTAATCCAAATAGTGCACTTTTCAAATGTGTACCTGTCATGTGTTGACAGCTACTCATGTAGGGTAATAAATAATGGAAATGGCAGGTGAGCATGTGCATGTGTGGGGGTAGCAGGGTGTGTGTAAATGCATGTGTGACAGAACAGATACATATAGCTGAATCTACAATACAGCACATGATGCACATTCCCATAGTCAATGGTAGCATGTGATGGTGTGCAGCTGGTACACTTTGGTGAGTAGTATGGGTGCAGATAACATTCTAGGACATTCATACAGTTACTGCAGCAGGAATGCTGGGATATACACACAATCATAGTGGAACAGTGAACAGTTACCAACATGTTACTACTTATACACATCTATGTAGTCACCCTGTGCATCAGCAACGTGTTTACCTTTTCCTGCACTGATGTTGTAGTATGCAGGAGGTGGCACAGTGTCATCATATGCACAGGGTGTGGGTTAGGTATGCCCAAGCCAGCCACTGGTAACACCAATTGACATGTGTGTGTATGTGTGTTTGTGAGGGGCAGCAGTACAGGGTGGACCAGTGTTGGTGCAGTGTGTGTGTGTGTATGTGTTTGCCCTAGGTGTTAAATATCTGCATGTGTGTAAGCACGCACACAGTCCCACATAATGGCTAGCATGTACAGGGTTTTGTGGACAGCCACAGACTGCACCTGTCAGGTCATCCAGATCAGTGTCTGTGGGCACGGAGACGGTACCTGTGCCTGGCAGGGGTGCTACGGACCGTATCCAGTACTAACCCAGACTGGGTACTGTCATCGGAAGCGGGGGGGTGTTGACTGGACACAGTTCCCTGTTGGGACTGTCCAGAGCCACATGCACGTGGTCCCCTGGGGCGTCCTGATGACAGCACTGACCCAGCATTGCTGGGGCTGCTGCTGGCATTTGAGGTGCGTGAGTGGGCCTGTTGTCGTTCGCAGCGACTGCCAGCTGGTGCTGTTGCTGGCATACGGCCATGTTGACGCCGCAAACGCACACCATCGCCCCGGCCCATGGACATCTGGTTGTGGAGCAGCTGTTGTATGTCCCCACAACGTCTATCAACGACATCTGTGAAATTACGAATAGCATTCGCAATGTCACGCATGCCATCTGTCATGGCTGTGCGACATGCTCTCAGCTCCCACAGACCCTGTCTGGTGTACCTTTCCAAACGCGCCTGTGCCTGCATAACAGTCTGAAACATAGTGGAGGTTGACATACCTCCTTGGGCACGTCGGCCAGAGGCAGTATGGCCACGGATGCTCCCACGAGAACCCATGGGCGACTGTCTGCATGGTACCATTGGAGGACCCTGCTCATGGCTGCTTTGTGGGGATGCATGTACCACAGGTACCACATTACCCTGATCTATGCCCAATGCAGACTGTCCATCGCCTAGGGACAATGGTGACAAAGGATGTAACGGCAGGATGACTGTGCGCATTGAAGGGGTTGACAGCTGTGTACTGTCAATTGGCTGACCAATGGCGGACCCAGACACACCTTCCTGCACCATTATAGACATTTCATCATCATCAGTACCTGGGGCACAAGATTCAGGTTCCCTGCTGCAGGTCACCAGAGCAGCACCAGAACCTATGGGAGGGAAACAGGGAACACAGGTTACAGTCTCAACACATATGTTACAGTGATGCACTTCAATACAAATGCACACATTCAGAAATGGATACATGCACTCATGGACACACACACACATGCAGACAGGCACACATGCACACATGCACACCCCACAGTACACACACACATCAGTACTGAGTTACACTACTCTTACTAGTATTAATGTGAGTGTTGCAGATATTATTAAACACACTCACCAGCATGTATACTACAGAGATACACTACTCTTACTAGTATTATAAATTGTTTTTCAGGTAATGATAAACACACTCACCATCATGTATGGCCTGCCTGGGACCTGGAAATATGAAGAAAGTAATGTCAGTGGGCACAAGTGTGCCATTTGTTTTGCATATGATACAGTACAGTAGTACACCAGTTCCCTTATACACATCAGCTGCTCATAATGTCAGTATCACACATGCACAATTACATATCATGATGACAGATACATACCACGTGCAAACCTTATGCATGCATGAAGTAACAGTGTACAGAACAGTCATATGTACATATGGCATCTTACCTGCATGCTCAGTGTCTTGCTGCTGTGTGGATCCAACCTCCATCATTATGCAAGTCTGATGCTGTTGTTGTTCTGGGGCTGGATCCGCAACACTTAGCAGTAGCCCCTCCTGTCTGGTGAGGGGGGGGTGGCCACCCCCCCACCTGTGGCAACCTGTTGCCTGCGGATATCTGCAGCACGCTGGCGGACATTTCTAATCAAATCACTGCAGTGATGTCTCACCTGCTCATATGTCCTATCATGCATGCCAACATCATTTATCCTGCTGACAAGGTTTTGCCACAGTGCAGACCTCTCCTGCTGATTCTGGGTGGTGCCTGAAAACAGGATGTCATAGTCACTCACCAGCCTCTGGTGGATCACTTCGTCCTCTGCAGCAGAGTAGGCAGGGTTCCTTTTTGGACCCATATCTCCCTGGAAAAGTACACAAACAGGATATCAGCAGAGTATGTCAGAAATATATGGTACACATTCTATGCATAAAGTATTAAAATTGTAGTTATTACTGCTTGGTTGTAACTTGATTAAAGTGTAGCTATCATTCTACGTCTTTTGGATTAAGCACTTGGCCTTCAGACCAGTTGTTTTACATTAGGAAGGTTTGTGGCAAGCACTGTGGTGGCAGGACAGGTAGCTGTCATCCTTCTAAGTTGGAACCTGCTGATTGAGAGCCCAGTGTCCAAGTGTATTAGTTCTGGTATAAGCAGTTGGGCTTCAGGCCAGTTATTTAACATGAACAAGGTTTGTGGTCTGCACTCTTGTGTGAGAATAGGCTGTACTCTGCCATTCATAACTGGGAACTTCTGATTTAAGGTTTATAGTGCCTGCATATTTGAACTGTATCTTACTGACATTGGTACACCTTGTTTGCTGTAGCATACACTACATCCAAGCCTCCTGGATGTAGCTTTGTTTATATGCTTGTTATTTGTTAGCTTGTTATTTCACTGGTACGCTAATTCCACATAATACACAGCTTCTCAGCACTTCTGTGAATCACTAATGATATCTGCATCGCTTACTGTACTTATTTCCTTGTTACACTTGACAGAAAGTGACTGCTTGTCATTTTTGCATTTACTTAATTGTAACACATTGCACTTAAGTTACCTGGCACTTGCTCACTGAAGCTATTATATCAGTCAGCAGTAGAAATTAATATCAGTACACCCTCACTCCCCACTGGACATTGTTTTCAATTATTACGGACTTCACAATAGTATTCTAGCATGTCCAAAGGTCAGTTGTCAATCTCCTCTCCAGTCCAGCTGGTGAGTGTGGTAATCCAGATGCAATGTTATAACAGCCTTATGTACACAGACAACCCCCTCCTCCTAACAACAAATCCAAACACATGTGAGTGATGCAACCATATACCAAACTGGAGGCTAGGCTCTCTACTCAATACTGCCATAACCAGTCAGGTGGAGAAGGAAACCACACTCACTACAATTCCAGTCTCAGATAGACCTACCATGACAGCAAAACAAACACATAATCACACAAAAACATACTCGGAGGATCAAAATAAAGATCTGCCTAAGCAGCAGAGACCTCCAAAGCAGACACCCAAGCAACCACTACCCCATAACCATACACGTGCAACACATATCTCACAAAGCCAATGTGCTGGACACTCAGAGCCCTTAACAGTAAACAACACACATCATACACTTGTAATAGGTGACTCTATCATCAGGCACACTGACGTCACGTTCACCAGGCTGAACAAGGAGAGGGTCACAGTGTGCAGCCTGTCGGGCACTATGACCCGCCACATAACACAAGCACTCAAGTAACTCCAAGGCAAGTACAAATATGACTCACTCATTGTCCATGCTGATGTGAATGACCTGACACATACCTCCCTGGATTACATGAAAAGAGACAGAAAGGAGCTCTCTGAGCATGTAGCCCAAGACAGTATGACCCTGACCTTGAGTAGCATCTTACCCTCACCAAGAATGATGCCACAATATCAAGGCGAGATGATCACTTTCAACAATTGACTGAAGTACTGGTGTCATTCAAAGGTGATCCAATGCCTGTCAGCTTGGGATGATATGCTGTACAAGCCACGTTGCTTTGCTAGGGACAGCTTGCACCTGTCACCCCTGGGCTTTTGGATTTTGGCAAAGGCTCTTGCTACACACATAGTGCCTTTATTAGGCTAGGCTCATAAGGCAAACCCACATCCATACGTATCACAAAGGATGAGGAACTAAGAGTAATGCTACTCAACACCAGAAGTCTAAACCTCAAGATACATGCACTCTAAACTCTACTTAGCATTATGGACATCGATATCTGTGCAGTAACAGAAACCTGTTTCAGGTTTCCCAAGAGCACACCAGCACTACCAAGTTATACCTGTTACCATTCTTGTCGGCCCCAACACTTGGACCAAACAACAAAAGGAGGGTGAGTATCAATATTCATCAAAGATACCCACACCTCCACATTGGTGGCAAAGTATCACATAGGTGTTAAGCCATTAAGTACAGAAGACGTAATTGGGGACCTGGGGAACAAACTTGATAGCAATCTGTCATTTGACAACCACGTGGCCAAAGTGGATTGGAAAACATGTTATATAGCCCAGCTAAACATGAAGGGATTCACATGTACATCAGGGGAGGTCATCGTGCCTCTTTACTCATCCATCAGCAGGCCTATAATTGAGTACAATGCCCCTTTTGGGATGTACCTAACCAGACACCTGCAGCAACTGGAAAACCCCAACAGTACCTCATCAAGAGGATCAAAGGGCTCAAACAGATGCCATATGCTGCCCAGTTAAAGAAATTCCAGCTGGACTCAGTGGCATACTGCCTGTTCAGAGGCAGTCTGTGCCTGCCATATACAGCCATGTCCAACCCAGAAGCAATGGACATGCTGCACCTCAGGAAATCAAAATCCCATACAGCCACACGCTCAAGAGACCTGAACCTTAGCACTGAAATAAATAGGACATGCTGGAGGGACAGATTCATAACCCAGAGGCTCCCTTCACTCTGTAATGAACTCACAGTACAGGTTAGGCAGAGTCCCTCATTGACTCTCTTCCATAGGAATCTGGATGAGTGGATGGAGATCATAGTTGTACCCCGGGTATCACTTCTATGTCACTGTTAGACAGAGGCACAGTATACTAACCTCGGAAAAGGGCATAGCAATATAAATTTTAATTTGGCGGCAAAAGACAAACACATTCTGCTAGGCTTATCAATGCCCTAGGCTAGGGCAAATAGCCTAGTATGAACCTATGAACCTATGTGTACTGCTGTTGTACTTCTGCCATATGTTGCATGTGTGTGTGTTGTGGGGGATGCACAGGTAATGGCCAGATATTTCTGCACAGGCAACACTTCTGAAACACTCTGGGTGTTCATCCCAACATACTGTATGTGTGTTGCCATCCAACACTGTGATGTGGACACACATTACTCAGCCTGGATATATATATATATCCCAACAATACCACAAGCACAGTACACTACCTTGCTATGTATGTATGTAATTACACAGTTATTCACTAGTTAGGACTGTGATGCTATCCATGCAGCCCACTGGCCCAGTGGAAGCCACAACACACACTGCTGGCCCCTTTGCAAAAGCTTACCACAGACATCCCACATAGTGCATGTAATGTGCACACACATATCTAACCCAGACCATATGCACACCACTTATTTATCCTGTCCAGTGGACTACAGATACAGGCACATTGTATAACAATAGCAGGAGGCGACTGCAGCACAGAGCAGATTCACATGAAGGCAAGGCATCTGTGGTCAGCAGTGGTAAGATGCTTCACATTCACCAGATGCACAGATATTGGCAACATTTTTGCAGACAGTTTGGGTGCAGGTATCCCCCCCCCCATTCTCCTACACAAGTGGAATTAGTTATCACAGATGAATGTAACCTCCCTATCATCTCACATGTCCAGGTGAGGGCCACCCTCAACATTGCAGAACATACAGCATCACTGTTAAAAAATGGTATCCCTGGATGTGTGTTACGTTCACCCCTAGAGGACATAGTACCACATTACAGACTGATATTAAACCCTGGCCATAGTACAGGATATGTACCTGAACAGTGCCATACATACACAGTGGTCCCACACCAATGAGGAGGAACCTGTACTGACCCTGGGAACTACTGCATCATATGCATAACTGGCCTTGTGTTCTAAGCTATGGAAATTGTAAGTATGGAAGACATGTACAGCAATATTACATATGTATATATATCAGGACTATGTACACACAACCTATCTCATGGACATACCTATAGATAGTGAACTATGATACGTTTGGAGGTTTCACAGTAAACACAGTATTAACCTCCTACTTTGCATTACCTGTGTTTGTGTCAGCTGTTGCTGTGTCACTGCTGCTACTTGCTATTTGCTGCTGCTGCTGCTGCTTTTGCTGCTGTGCTGATGCAGTTTTTATTTTCACTGCCTTTCTTTCTTTCTTTCTTTCTTTCTTTCTTTCTTTCTTTCTTTCTCTCTCTCTTTCTTTCTTTCTCTCTCTCTCTCTCTCTCTCTCTCTCTCTCTCTCTCTCTCTCTCTCTCTCTCTCTTTCGGTTTGGTGCAATGAATGTATTGCATGTGTGGAGTGTTAGTACTGGATGCTTTTGTAGGTATCTGCATGGGTCCATGTGATGGCCTCTGCACCATTTGTAAGGCAGCATTTGCTAATTGCATGCAGCCAGTTGTGTACTGATTGCATGTCTCACTGTGATTTCAGGACAGTGCTATAAAAGGGTATGTGAGATAGGCGTTGCCATTTCAGATTGTAAGGGCGTGGACCATGCTGCTATGCTGTCGACAGTGTTCTGTGAGTGTGAAGGTTAGTAAGTCTCTCATGATTCATGCTGTGTTGTAACTTCAGGTTGCTGCATTTCTCTCACCTGTTCCCTGTAGTGAGTGTGTATGCATACTGACACCTACAACTATATTTCATATGTATTAATATATATATATATATATATATATATATATATATATATATATATATATGTGTGTGTGTACATATACATACTTTCATATATGTACATTAGCTGACATTATTAAGTACAAGCTAACAATTAGCAGGGCTGTTTCTGTTAACACTAAACTAGTATGGGAATCCAGTAATTAGGACAGTAAAAGTCTACCTGACATGCTTTGGGTAGTACATATCCTATATTGCCTTTATCTTCATTCCTACTATTACATGTTCTACTTATTTTAGCACTATATTCCTGTATGAGAGTCATGGCTTACTGGTAGGTCATACAGACTAGTGTTACAATGGTCTTGTGGTAGGGCCTAATAGTATGCTTTTATTTTGCTTTCAAATTGAGTACAGGACCTATCAATCAATGTGCTGAAGGCACCTTTAAGCAGTTAAAAGGGTTAGTAAGTCTCACAGGGGTCAGGCTGTGTTGCAGATTCTGGTTGCTGCATTTATCTTCACTGTTTCCTGTCATACCACTATATTTCATATGTATTAATGTATATATATATATATATATATATATATATATATATATATATATAGGTATGTGTACATATACATACTTTCATATAGGTACATTACCTTACATTATTATGTACAAGCTAACAATTAGCAGGGCTGTTTCTGTTAACACAAAACTAGTATGGGAATCCAGTAATTCGGGCATTAAAACTCTACCTGACATGCTTTGGGTGGTATACATCCTATATTGCCTTTATATTGATTCCTACTATTACATGTTATATTTATTTTAGCACTATGTTCTTGCATGAGAGTTATGGCTTAGTGGTAGGTAATACAGACTACTGTTACCAAGTTCCTGGGTTTGAGACTGGCAGTGGGACTTTATTTTTCTTTCAAACTGAGTACAGGACCTGTCAATCAAAGTGCTGAAGGCACCTTTACGCAGTTAAAAGGGTTAGTAAGTCTCACAGGAGTCAGGCTGTGTTGTAGATTTTGGTTGCTGCATTTATCTTCACTGTTTCCTGTAGTGAGTGTGTATGAATACTGACACCTACCACTATATTTCATATGTATTAATATATGTATATATATATATATATATATATATATATATATATATATATATATATATATGTGTGTGTGTGTGTGTACATATAATACTTTCATATATGTACATTACCTTACATTATTATGTACAAGCTAACAATTAGCAGGCCTGTTTCTGTTAACACTAAACTAGTATGGGAATCCAGTAATTTGGCCATTAAAAATCTACCTGACATGCTTTGGGTAGTACACATCCTACATTGCCTTTATATTGATTCCTAGTTACACATGCTATATTTATTTTAGCACTGTGTCCTTGTATGAGAGCCATGGCTTAGTGGTAGGTCATACAGACTAGTGTTACCAAGGTCCTGGGTTCAAGACTGGCAATGGGAATTTATTTTTCTTTCGAAATGAGTACAGGACCTGTCAATCAAAAGTGCCAAAGGCGCTTTTAAGCACTTAGAACCAGGTCTGCGCTTTATGGAGCTCACGCATGACTGGCGGTGAGCTCCACGACACCCGCTATTTTCTTTGAAAGAAAAGAAAAGGGGTGACAGGAAAGTGGTGAAAAAGGGGTCACAAAGAGGGTAAGACAGTAGGGAAACAAGCTTGGGATTTGCAGGAAGGATGTAGGTGAGGCCCATAGCTGCCCATGTCTTTCTCAGCAACAGCTGTGCATTTGTATGTAATTTGGTGTGACATTTGAAACCCTCCACCCCTGAGAGAGGTGTCAGGACAACATTAATACCTGTTGTACAGCCAATTGTAATTAACAGTTTCAATGTCCAGCGGACATGTCTGCAACATGGACAGCTATGTATGGGGCGTAATTTTTTTGTGGGTACAGAGTGCCCTTTTTTTTTTTTTTCAGGTGAGAGTGGTATGTCAGGTGAGGTAGTCAGTATAGCTGGGGAGGTAGGTTGGGTAGGTTAACAGACAAGACAGACAAGACGCATACAGGGGCAGTGTATGACACATGTGGGGGGTTACACAATTGACGGGGATGGAGGTTGGAATATCCAGGGCACATGAGCCCACAGATGGCAACAGTGGAACTGATATCCCCACCCATAGGCAGTTGCCACTGTTCCTTCACAGCCCAGGATGGGGCTGTGCTGGGGGCTGTGCAGGCGGGACAATGGGCATGCCCGTAAGCTGTGCCACCTGGGCCTCAAGCTGGCATAGGGGCCCAAGAACAGAGTCTTGGATCTCCCTTCGCACCACAGACCGGACACCTTGGAGGGTGAGTGGACATGCTCCTCTGGCCACGCTTGCAGAGGGGAGGATGGGCCCCATCCCCTGCAGCGCTTCCACCCGAAGGTGGCACAGGGCCACCGGAGGAGGGTCCAGCCTGGGCACTAGTGCCAGGTGCAGTCGCCAGATGAGGTGGGAGAGGTGGGTCCGCTGGGACCTGCCTTCCCAAGCGTTCTGGGTTTGTGAGTATGTTATGTTAGTTTGGGTTAGTAGCATATTATTCCATTCAAATTAGTTGTAACAGCATGCATTGGTATTCCCATTAAACAAACACCCAGATATTAACACCATTGAACAACAGGCATATCAATATCACATGCATTATTTGAACAGAAATACACAATCAAACAACATGCAGGGTTGATTAATGGCAACAGGCTATCAGGTTTGCAGGTATGAACAGGGCACATGCAACAACAGACATGCATATATTTTTGAAACAACAGGACAAATGTCCATGGTTAATGAAATGTTCACATACCAATATTTAGTGAGTTTTTTAATTTGCAATTATAGGGTGGGGTGGGGAAAGAAAATGATGACACATTCATACATTATACATTAATATACATTTGTAATAGAAACACAATTAACTTGTGGGTGATAGTTTCAAAATGATTCTTTATTGACTGTCATGCTAGACCTGTTACAGATACATCCCTATCCTAGTTATTGTGACTTTGATCAGATACATCCCCCTCCTACACTTTGATGACAGGGCAGGGGGCAACTATGGATGTTTAGTATGTCGGACAATCATTCATTCTATCTGACAATTGTTGACTGTCATCACCATATACAGATTTTGGCTTAAACATTCAAGATTCAAACACACTGCAATCAGTTTGGGATGTTACTTTTTAATTCCCACATGCATGTAGTTCTGTAGAACCACACTGAGGCTTATATATTCAGGGGTTATTACTACTTTATTTATTGATACATGATCCTATCAGTCACTCTCACACATCCTGCTATTTCACAGCTCAGGTTGGTACTTCTAGGCTTTTTTCACATATTAGACCTGTGGTGATTCAAACACTTTCCAGCAGCCTCACTTCTGTCATGATTCAGCATTTCAACAGGGGATATATCTCACATGTGATTAACTCAGCTTCTGAGGCTGTACTCTTGAGACTACTGCAGGTTATACTACATTTAATTAATGGTGGGACATCTGTATTACAAACTATTTATTTCTATCAATTATATTTCCAGTTTCACTTGCATACTGTGAACTTGTTGCAGCAATACCTGCAGACTTTCACTTGTTGCTTGCACATTCTATTACTTTTAATCAATACACTGCAGTGTTCTGCTACGTACACTATAATATTTATTTACAAGTACTAGGTGGGGTTACTAACCTGCATGGTAGCCTGCAGTCATATTCATAGAGCGGACACCTGCAGCTGTAATACAAAACAAGTAATATTGGAATACACATCTCTATGGTATCAGCTAGTTGAATTCCTTACATACATAAGTAAAATGTAACTTACTCAGTAGTGGGGCGTTGGGCATATCCGGGCCTCCTGGATCCATTGGGTCAACTGGTCTTCTTTAGGTCCGCATGGTGGTGATGGACCTGCTCACCAATACGTGGAATCCCAGTAGCACTAGTGAGATCATGAGCCAACTGGTCCCATGCCTCCGCCCTGTATGCTCCCCATGAGACCTGGCCCTGCATGAGTTGGGCCTCATGATGGTGAACTAGGAGCCAGACCATGCATCTGGACTCCTCAACATCCCAGCGCTGTGCTCGAAAGCAACGTCCCTCCCCTACTCCACTCATTCTGCCTGCAGGTCTATTCTACAATCGTTTCTGCTGTGTATTCCCGCCAATGGGGATTATATATGCCAATTTTCCCGCACATTTCTATGATTGGCCGTTTTGGAATTGTATCTACTTCACAGAAACTGCTTTATCATGCTCCATTTTGGATTATATCATATATATATGCTATTTCTGCATTTTTAAGTACTGCTGTCATGGCTTAGTGGTTTAGTAACTTGACTCTAGTGCATGGTATCCTGGGTTCAAATCTGACCACTGATTTTTACTTTTCATGACTGTCTAGAAATGAGTTGAGGACCTGTCAATCAAACATGCCAAAAGCACTTTTAAGCACTAAACCTTAATTGGCTAGTACACATGTTAAGCTAAGCACAGCTAGTTGTACACAGTTTGAGCCTGTTAAACTGGTGCTTAGCTACGGGCAAGCAATTTGCAGCCTTTCAAACACTACTCAGCTACGGGCACTCTGTCTCACGGCAGCTTAGCTATCACTACATTTCTACGTAATTTTATTATTGTATTACTTGAAAATATATGCTCTATTTCATTCCATTTTACAAAAGGAAATACTTTTACATTTGTACAATACTGTCAGGGGCCTTTTTAGTGCTTATTTATAAAAATGTTGTTGTGTGGGCTCGAACCTTGCCTGCCTGCTCTTACGCCGACAACTCTACCGCTATGCTATTACTTCTTGGCTTACTTTGCATATTTAGTTCTTATATCCTTTTCCACTGATTGCTAACTGCAGTTGCGCTTAGTAGCACACCCGCAGGCATTACCACAGCAGCAACAAACATTTACGGGTTTAAAAAATAAAACAGTTTTATTTTCATTTTATAACATCTGTTCACTTTTACATTGCTGGTCTGTGGGGGCATGTGTTCTGTAGTGTGTTTATTCACATTTCCATGGCCATTCTCGTGGCTGTTTACTTTCAGCCATTATAGACTTGGCTTAGCCAACGGACATGCCCCCTACTGTCTTACATGGACCGTGTAAGAGTTACAGTGTGATTCAGCATGCCTCATGCACCTCATGCATATGCATGACATGCTGACATCAGTAAGAGTTATAACTCTTACACGGAGGCTTCCTGAATCCTGCCCATAGTCTTACATGTAATATACTATGCTGTTCAATACACTAAGTCCAGTTTATGTAAATATTAATTTCTGATCACCAGTCATCAAAACACAGTGGTACTTTGCTATACTATCAAAATGCATCCCATTCTGGCATAGACAAGTTAAGAATAAGCACCTTTATTTATTGTATTATTTATTTATTTATTTATTTTTATTTGTTAAGCTACTAAGTAACCTGATCTTTCATGGTTTCATTTTGTTCACACACTGGGGCACAAAGACAAGAGTAAATGCAACATATTTAGGTACATGCATTATTTAATGATAAGTGGGCATTTTTAATTGTTGGTGTTTCATCAGTGCAAGTGTAGTGAAACAAATGATTAAAGCAATGACTTCTATGGCTGTCTGTTTCATTAAATCTCAGCTCTCCTCTTTTTTCTTTTATTCTTTACCACTGAACCTCTGTTGTGGATCCTGTATGAGCTGAACAAGCGTATGCTATGTTGAACAGTTATAGAGATTCTATGTAGTTCTTCCCTAACATTCAGAGTATATCTGATGCATGTTGCTGACTGGTCCATTATGGAGTAATTAAATACTAATCTTTTTATGTTGTCCTCTCGTTATCTTATTGCTAGAGAATTCCTGAGATTATGTTAGCTGGATCTCTTACTCACTATCTCCTTTATTCCCATATAGCCCGACTCTCCAAACCCTTTGTTAGACTCTTCCCCTCATTCTTCACAGCTGTACCTATTTTTGCAGTTCAGCAAAAAGAGTAGTCATCCGCTGCATCATTCAGGCATGTCTGTGATGAGCAGTGAATGCAGGCCAGACCCTTGTGATACTCCACTAATCACTATCCTATTTCCTGAGATTGTACCTCACACCACAGCCATCTGTGCTTCTAACATTGGACCGTGCAGTCATTCAGTTCTTTACTCTTTGCCCTACCCTCCACCCCTCCAGTTTCTTTTCAATCAGCCTCCTGTGTGGGACAGAGACAAAGGCCTTGATGAAGGTCAAGTAGATTACGTCTATGAGTATTCCTCTGTCAAGTTCACCTGTAACCTGTCATAAAACTGATTAAGATTTCACTAATAGGTCCTCCTGTGAACTCATGTTGGTTGCAATCATAAAGATTGCTGACCTCTAGAAATGCTGCCAACCTACCTATCATGATTTGCTCCATGACCTTCAGTCTCACTATTGTTAAGCTTGCAGAAGCATAACTCACCATATTTTTTCTGCACCACACAAGGATCCCACAAATGCTTTCCTCTAGTCTTCTGGTACTTTTATACAAGCCAGTGGTGTGCTGAAGACCTCTGTCATAGACCTGCCAACACACCTGTTAGATTTCTGTGGACAATGGGAGGCACCAGCATTGTCCTTGTACTGTATCCTCCCAAAGAATGTCCAGTTCTCCCTGGAACTCCTTTAGCCCTAGTCTGGTCTGTCTACTATTCTCCCCATTCTGTGCTGCCTCCTTCACAGTATGGTGTTGGCTCCTGCTTTCCTTAGTCACATCTGAAGCAAAGTATGCAAGCAGCATCTCTGTTTTTCCAGTTTCTTCTGTCATCTTCCTTCCATCCTTGCTTAGCCTGCCCAGTTCTGTTCCCTCCTTTTCTTCTTCAAAGAACATACCTTAAAAAGACCTTGCTTACCTTTTAACTCTCTTTCACAAACTTCCTTTTAACTTTAGTCATTGCTGCCCCTACCAAGTAGCCTCCATCTCTCCAACCTCTCCTTCCCACATCTTGTAAGCTCTATATTTTGCCCTTATTGTTATGTTCATATTCTCTTATAATATTGCAACATGAAATCACCCAGTTGTAATGTTGCTCTCAGCTTGCATTGCATTCCATTCTGTAACAGCCAAATATCTTGCCTGCCCATTTGTGTGCACTTAATGCATCCCTGCTGTCTCCCCCTGCATTGGGTAGACCAGCCTGGTCATGCTTCCCATGTTCTCTTGAAGGCTTCTTTACATTCAGAACCAATAGTCCACAATTCACTCATAAAAATGCTTGAAGATGAGGATGGCAGATTTATGGGATGTGTAGAAAATCATCCCCAGGATTTAATAAAATTTGTGTAGGCACAGTGTAGAGCTTAAACAGAATGTGTCCATGTACACATCCATGGTTCCCCCTCGGCAGCACTCCATGCATATTAATAATGGCTCACTGCCGAGGGGAGAGCCGAGAAACACAGATATTGAATTAGTGTAGGTAGTTGTGTAGCGGCTACCCGTGACTGAAGGTGAGTGTGTGGCTACCTGTAATATTCCCTGCCACAGTTATAATGTTGTAAAGTGTGTTAACTGTATAATATGTCATTTTTATGATGTTCTATTTTATTTATTTTTATTTTTACTGCCTGTTTGTGCGGAGCGGCACGAAGTGCAGTAATGCCAAGCTGTGCTGACATATATACAGCTGACACCTGGCAGACATCTAAAAATAGCAACCAGATGTAATAAATTATCATAATTAAATTTATTTATTTTTTTGTTAAATTTACATTTGTGTGGTGCAGAGCACAGCAGACCTGAGTGGAGCTCATACATACATGGCTGATACTTGCCAGACATCTAAAAATAGAAACCAGATGTAATTACTTATTAATTTATAAGTGTGTTTAAGCATGTTTGCGTGGCACAGTGCAGTGGTCAGCAATGCTAACAGGTAGCCTAGTAGTATATGTGAAGGTGTACCAGCTTTGATAGCACACAACTAGCTACATGGGTAGAGTTACAGTCTTGTGTGTAGTAGGTCCTGGTTCGAGTCCATAGTAGGCAGAATATGACTGTAAATGAATGTAATATTTTTTTTTTAATTTTATGACACTATTGTGAATTTTGGCACTGCTGCACTCTGCTGAGCACTGCTCATTCATGCTAAGCAGTGTGTAAACATGTTAATGGCTACCAATGTTTACACTGTGCTGAGCTTCACTAAAACCACGGTTCTGTGAGTTTTCACATGCTTGGCTTTGCTTAGCTGTTTTGCTCACTGCTAAGTGATGCAGCACTTTTTTGAATGTTGCTGAATGACATGAAAGGGTGGGAAAACAGCCTATATTAAGCCCAATAGGCAGGAATTCTGCAGCACTCATTGGAGTTCAATCAACTGTTGGTATGGCTGGCAGTGCTGGTGAAGGTGTGCACTTTCAGGCACACAGGTAGGGCATTCAGGAGTCCAGGGTCATGGTTGGGCTCCTTGTTAAAATTCATGGACCCCAGATGATGCAGGGTGGATTCCAGGGCACAGAGTGTAAGGTGGAGGTCTGGGACCACTTGGCCAGGGAACACACCAGTGTTACTGGTATCCCCCACACAGGTGAGCAGTGTCATCACCATTATGATGACCTGAAAAGGAGAAAGAGGGGAACCCTGGACACCTGTGTCCAGGAAGCTCGAGATGGGAATGCCCCACAAGTATGCAAATATGCCTTTCTCTGTCTAACTAAAATGTAAGTTAAATGTCTGTAAAACTGGTATGCTTAATGGTGTGCTTCTCTAAGAACAGTTTCAGCTGAGAGGGCTCACAATGGCAAGTCCCATGCCAGGTGCCTGGCCAGGTTGTGGTATGAGAGTGGTAAGTACAGATTTAGTATGCCAACTGTAGTACAATAAGCAAGAAAAAGTAAAGCATTTAGTGCAATACAGTATACAGAAAAAAGTGCAGCACAATAAATGGGCAATTAGAGCTGTACAGCTGTAGTGCAATAAATAAATAATAAGAGCTGTATTTCAATAAAACAATAACAATACCAATAACAGTAAGCAAAATGTTATTTAGCAGGATTGTGTTGCCAAAACCATTGCAGTAGAGCTGTATGCATTGATTGTCTATGGTAAGGTTGCTGCAGTCAAGTGTAACACTGTAGTAGCTATAGACAGCAAATCTAATGGCCTACAAACTGTATTGCTTCACTCATAGTACTGTCCAAGGCTGTCTCCAGGCCAGTATCAGTCGCATAATGCTCTCTCTTCCTCAGACAGCGGGTAATAAAGGTATATGGGTGAGGTAGCCCAGTCCTTGGGCAGATATTGTGTGTGAACTTCACAGATATTTCAAACCAATAACAATAAAAAGTGTTCACTAGCATTGTTAATTATAAAGTACAGCTTTTTTAATATATACAGTATGGTTGTATTCCATGCATGTGTGTTCTATTGTCACTGCCGCCTAGTATAACACTGTAATAGTACTAGAATGCCAGAGGAATGTCCTATAACTTGTATTGCTCAATTTATAGTATAGTTCCATGTGATCTCCAGGCAAGTATCAGTCACTCAATAGTCAGCATTGACTTTGTATCTCAGTCTGTTAAATGCTTTGTATGCAGTGCATTTTGCCACACACAGTCCTGGGTTTGAATCGAGTGGTATGTAGCACAAACTTTTCAGTATAAGTAATGTAATGCTCAAATTTTCTCTCTCACCAGGAACACAACAAATATATGGGTGAGGTAGACCATATTTTGAGCAGATATTGTGCTCATCAGCATTGTTGATTCATAAATAAAGCTGTATAATCCCAGTATGGCTGTATCCCTTGCATGTCTGTACTAAGTTGCTGCATTCTATTATTACATTATTTGCAGATGTCCCCTGCAGTCACAGCAATTGGGTTCTACTCCCATGTGTGCCAACTAAGGCATGACGGCTGTCTTGTTTATTTACTGTACACAGACATGCCTCTCAAGTGTCACTATTTCTCGTAATGTAAATAAAACTGCCTAATCTGTCTGTCATATGATTAGCAGATAAATTATTAGCTGGAATACAATGTATTACCAAATCCGTGTACAGAACACCTGGATAGTTATATAAGTCCACATTATCTGAAACTGTTCTGTGTAGTGGTGTACCTGCATTTGTTATTGTTTGGCCCATACTTATCCATGCTAACAGCTTGAGAGGTATGTACCTGCTACATCAGCTTCAGGAGAAATGTAGTCACTATATTTAAACCTGACACTACACACCTGAAGAGTATTTCTTATCAGTGTTTTCAGGGATATAATCTGCAATGTCAGTTATGGAATGTTTTTCTGTCTCACCCCACCCTTTATCTTCATTTATTTATTGCTGTTATTTATTATTATGATTTATTATTAACATATTTTGTTAAACTAACTATATTTTGGAAAAATGTGGTTGATTAGTCTTATGTTTTATTATGATTTAATAATAACATATGTTGTTAAACTAATTATATTTTGGAAAATGTGGTTGATTATTGTTGTTTTATTCTGATGCAATAGTAACATATTTGGCAAACTGTTTTGTTGGCCCTATATTTTACTTCATACTGGCATGCTGTTACCATACTGACTGTTATGTTATTTAATGTTGTGTTGCACATAATATACATTAATATGTATTTGGATGAATAAATATGATGCTCAATACTGTTAATACTAACAATGCTTTGTTTATTACTAACCGTAACTTATTGCTATACCTCATTTACCACAGCATGTCAAGGTAAGCCGATTCTGGCTGATTCCCCCTACCTTGCCTCAACTGGCCGTGTCACTGGGTCCCAGCACATTTGGGACCTAGACTGGTGGTACCTCCTCTGCTGCCCCTGCACTACCTGTAGCATCAGGTAGTACCACCCCATCGGACGGGGCCTGACCCCCATCTGGGAGCAGCGGCAGAGGGTGAGTTTTCACCTGGGTGGAGCTGCCAGTTTTGGTGCATAGGATAGTCCACCATGGCTATGACTGCCACCTGCACCTGACTGAGGGCATGCTGGCCAATCTGGTGGGGCAGCCTCACCCTGGTGCCCAGACTCCATAACAGCCACCCTCAGGGCAGTAATGGAGCAGTGCCGACAGTCCCATAGGTGAGGACATGAGTCACACTGCTACCATCTGGAGGCAAATGGGACTCAATTTCCACAACACCCTCCCTATCCTAAGTGTTCACCCCCCTCATGTATCACACACTGCCCAAGTCTACTGTCTTGTCTGTTTGCAAATGCATCCTCACCTACCCAACTTACCTCACCCACATGTACCTTTGTCCTTTCCCAAACATTCCACTCTCACCTTAAAAAAAAAAAATAAAAAAAAAAAATAAAAAATAGGCACCTGTCCCAAAAAAAAAAAAAAACCATCTCATACATAACTAACCATTTCCCAAGTGTGTCCACTGGACACATATAATTTGGTCAAGTTGGCTTGACAGGACAGTTATGTTGTCCTCACCCATCTCTCAGGGGTCTGTGAATCCAAAGTCATCTACAAATTATGTGAAAGTGCACAGTTATTGCTGTACAGGAAATGCATAGCTATGGTTCTTTCTCACCCTTCCTGCACATACCTACCTGCATTTCACTATGTTTTTCCCCCTGCTTGCCCCCATTTTACCATTTTCCTATCTCCCCTTTTTTCTTTTCTTTATATTTTTAGCACAGCTTCTGTAAGGTCAGCTAAATAGAGCTATAATGACTATAGGTGTTTCTAACATTGTAAGACACATGTACAAAATAAACACCTCTGCCATGTTTTGAATCCAAACCCACCACACTCAACCCACCATGCCATGTAACTCTTAATTAAAGCAGGTGGTTTAAACAAAACAGAGTAATTGCTAATTACAGTCATTAGGTGTGTTTTAGTGGAGCTGCGCCACACCGCACAAACTGGAATAAAAAGTAATGGAAAAAATGGAAGAGTACCTAGGACTCTAGTGCAATAATACACCACTAGACAGCTAAAGACATGATGATGGATGTAACTGAAGCCTGTGATAGCAGTTAAATGTGCCCTTTTATCAGCAACATGTAGAAAGTTTCCTGTAAAGGCATTCATGGCAAAATACATATTCACCTGGGACTCTGGTACAGAAATGCATCCATATAAAGCCATGCACATACTGATGGATGTAGAAAATATTTGTCTCAGCCTGTATGTGTGCACCTATATCATGCAAATACACCCTGCAGTAGCAGTGACTCAGTAGCTTAGTCTGTTAAATACCTTGCATGCAGTATATTTTGCCAAACACAGTCCTGGGTTCAAATCGGGTGTTGTGTTGCATTTCAATTACATTATTGTGAAGACAGCAATTAATGAAAGACTCATGCACTCATTAACCACACAAAGCATTGCAAATTAAATAACTGATTTTCACTGCTGGAAGTCACAGGCCTTCAGGTAAGGACACACTTCACATATCCGTATAGCATTACTATATGTCGCCTAGTACTCTGTTATTGACACAGTTGCCTAACATACGTACCTTCAACAAATGCCATAATTGGAATGTAAAGGGTATCCTCACCCTGGCTCTGCCTCTACAACAGGGCGGACATAGCTGACACAGATACACCTACAGCTTGTTGTCCTCTAAAGTGTTCACACTCTCTGCCTATGTCAGTTACCTGAAGCAGCAGCTGCAGCTTGTGATACACATAGCTCTATGTAAAGGTTTCTGCTACAGACCTATCCTCTGTAATGATGTAGTCTCCTCACCCCAGTTATGTCCATCTCAACAGCTTAGAAAGTGACTCTGTTCTACATGAAGGCCTTATATATATTGCACAGTCATTGACTAATGATAGTGCAACTCAGCTGTTTTGGTTGCAATTAGCATATTACAGTCACATAATGGTTTAGAGGCAATTACCAGCTAATGAGAAGCATATTAAAATGCACGCAGTTGGCTATGGGCAAACAATCTGTATGAGACTTTTCTCACACAGAGCACACCTTTGCAAAACATTACTAGTAGCACATTTCAATGGAGGAGTACAGCACTCCACCAGGTATGCAACTGTTTTTTGTGTACAACAGGATGCAGATGGGTGGATAGAATTATGGGAAATAGGGATTACAGCAGTAAGCCTGTCTTAGACTGGTGGTAATGACATGTCATTGATACCCTGCTGTCCTACACATACAGGGGACATAAAATATGTCAGGGCTGCATTGTCTTTTGTCATTGTGGCATACTGCTGTTGTTGGACTGTCCCTATTTAGTGGTCATAATAACACACTACTATTTGTCTGGCACTGGTCTTATGACATATTATTGGAAGGCTGGCCTTAGTAGACACACCACAGTGGACCGGAGCACTGGGTGCATGATCATACAGCAGAATCTCTCATGGCACACAGGGAACTACCTCAGTAATGATACTCTCTCCGTTGTATCCCCACACATAGTATGTTGTCACATGGTGGGGTATGACATGCATGAGCAATCAATGGATAGTGCTGGCCATTTTGTTCTTTCCGTATCTGTCCATAGTGGACATCCATGTATTTGATCCTGTAATGTGTTTCCCGTTTGGTGTGCTTCAGGATTAATGTATCTTAGACGACATGCCCCCATCTCAGATGTGGATAATGAACTAATACTTCAAGGACTACGGTAGCATCATCACATCCTCCTATCCAGGGGAGGCAGAACAGGGAACAGCAGGCTGCACTGTGGACAGACCATGTCCAGGATGTGAATGAGACTGGCCACCATGACAGGACATATGAACAGGTTCAACACCTTGCTACAGACATGGTGAATGCAGCACAACTAAGGGTAACTGATGCAGCCAGGGATCATGCCATCTCTGGTGGACAGCCTGCAATGGAACAATCACTCACTGCCACTGAGGAATTCCTGGCAAATATAGGGACACACAACAGCTCCCAGGCATCCATCACACAATACATC
>NC_056733.1:1917318967-1917356467 GCF_019279795.1 Protopterus annectens | reverse complement strand
TAGCCAATGCCAGGGTGTACTGGGCATGCCTACATCTGCATACAGGGACATCATCAGGGGGATCCTCCTCTTAAGTCTTCATGTGAGTGTGGCTGTGGAGACCTAGGCACTGGTGGCGAGCTTTGTATCCCTTCCTTATGCTGATCCTACTGCAACTGCTTCTGCAGGATCATATTGTGTAGCATGCCACATACTGTGCACATGTGGCTGGAAAGTACTGCAGGGCTCCACCAAATATACTGAGGCACCAGAACCATAACTTCAGCAACCTATACACATGCTCTATGCTGTTCCTAATTTGTGTGTGTGCCTTATTATGGCATTCTTCTGTGGGTGCGTGTGCATTTCTGATGATTGTCATCACCCATGGTTCCAGTGCATAGCCAGCATCCCCCACTAAATGACCGTGTGGAATGTTCCCCTAGCAAACATCTGGTACAGCTGTGATGCATGCCAGCTAAGGGAGTCATGATAGCTGCCAGAGCTGCCAGCACACACATTCATGATAATGCCCTGGGCATTGCACATAACCTGGCAGTTGATGGAGTGGCACCCCTTGGGGTTGACATAGATTCTACCCTCCTCACCAGGAGGTGCATTGATGTGTACATGTGTGCAATCTATGGCACCCAGTACCTCAGGGTAGTGTACTACATGGTAGAAGTGCTGCATATTGCTGGTCTTCACCTCAGGGGTGAGGGGAAAATATATGTGCTCACTGGCATGTGGTAGCATGGTATCCAGGAACTGGTGGAGTACCCTGGATGCTTATGCCCATGAGACCCCCATCATGTCCCTAGTTAGTCTTTGGAAAGTACCTGCAGCTAGTATCCTAAGGGCTACACATACCTTTGTTTCCACTGGGATGGGTTCCCCTCTATTGGCTGTGGGCCTGAGTTGAGGGTAGCAGAGCTCAGTGAGTTCTTGTAGTATGTCCCTGTCTACCCTGAAGCACTGTGCAATTTCCAGCTCATGTAGCTACTGGAATGTTACCTGGGCCTGAACACGCTTCTCCTTCTCTGCCTAGGCCTATTGTCAGCAGCAGCATTGACTTCAGCATCTAGCACATACAAATTTAACAGACCTGCAGCAGCCCCTAGCATTCTTTTTGTTAGTATTCCCAAGTTCTCCAATGATGCAGAGTATGGGAAAAATCAAATTGTAGGGTGTATGCATACTTTATACTGCTCTATTGTAGGTGCTGCCTCTGTGATTGGCTACCTATGATGCATTGCACCTGTCTAATATATCACTGATATTACTTAATGACCAAGTTAAGCAAGAATCACAAGTAATTAATACCTCATTGGCCTTTTAGATACTGTTAGCACTGTGGCGCACAGTACAAGCGGGCGGCCCATAGGTAAACAATGCTTAGCAGTCAGTGAACACCCCACCCATAATTGCATGCCCAGCATAGTGGTGCACTGTACAAATAGGAGCAGCTATGCTCCAATCAGCTCAGAAGTTAGTGGACACACCTTCTCCTGATATCAGTTACCTCCTCTGTGGATACCAATAGGGTTCTCTGCCTACACAGAGGGGATCTGCAGACATGATTACCCCATTATTCTATTCATTAACTCCACCTCATTTGCATAGGGATTCATGCTCACAACCTGGATACTACATGCTTTGAAGCCCTTCTACCTTAGTAACAGCACCAATGCACCATTGTAGATACTGCACACAGGGTCCTGTAATACATTTCTGGCTCATGATAATAATATTTGATTTTTTCATTTTTTTTTAATAAGGCATGTTTGCGCACTGTGGTGCACAATGCAAAAATGCCAAGATTATTAAAAATATATATATTAACATATTTACAGTAACTTTTGGAACACACAGAGGATAGTTTTGCTCATATCTCTGTGTGCTATGCCATTTCTGTCTGTCTACCTATATTTTGTATAGCCCTTTTTGCCTGTCTACAATCCTGTACATGGAACGTTTCTCTGATAGTATGGACACTGACATAGGGCCTGCAGTGCTGCATATTTGCTGCTGGATTGTTCTACCTGCCTCATTTGCATGAGATTCGCCTGCTTATGATATGATTTGCATGCCATGGAAGTTTCCATGTTGGCACACACATGCAAACTACTCAGCAATGATTACTGAATCTAAAAATGTTCAGGGCCGTGTTAGCTGTGTGGCCACTCATACCTCTCAACTGTCCAGATTTTCGCAGAATGTCCAGACTTTTGCCTCATATTTTTGGTTTGTTCTTCCTTAAATCTGTACCTTTCTGGCAAATAGCTGAGGATTGAAATCATTAAATAATGACAAACATTTGAGTTTAAGACTCCACCCCCTTCAGAAAATTCATGTTAATGCAAAACCTATTATTCTATCATCTTTCTAAGTTTGTAAGATCAATATTTAAAATCTGCCCCTATTTGTCCCCCCATCATTTCAAGCTTTGTCCAGTTTTTTTGCACTAAGAGGTTGAGAGGTATCAATGCGGCATGATGCCTACATAGAAAAAAAAAACATATAGGCTTCATTAAATCCCCCCCCCCCCCACATAAAAGAATTAACTTTTGAATTGGAAGAGTATGCATTCTCAATTCATCTATAAAAATGTTTTAAAGGGAAGTTCATGCATGCAGTGCACTTGACCAGTGATGAAAATAAATCTGGACAGATTTCTTATAAGTTAAAAATATGCATACAGCAGGAATATTAAGAAGATGGGGTAGATATCATTCTGAAACAAGTATGAAAATGAACATGTGACTCTACAAAACCTTTCTTTAGCAAGAAGGTGGAGATTATGAATGTGTGAATATGAAAGGCTTTGCTAAATTTCCTCAGACATATTCTAGAAATGCTAATTTAGTTTACAACATTATTAAAAAATTGAAATATCTTATTAGTGGATGAAAAATTAATAGATATTATAAGTAATACACAACATTTTGCTTTTCAAAGTAAGTCTTATTTGAAGCAACCCTTATATTATAAGGTTCAGGACTGGCATTGTATAAGTAACAGAATCAGCACATTGCATTGCTCATCCTGTTATTTTTGTCCATATGCTGACTCGTCTGGTCAGTTAAGTTCTTTGCTGACTGTAATTTAAAAAAATCTAGTTTATTTAGCATTTTATACAGAATTACTCTATTTTTTGTCGGTAAAACAAAAAGAACTTTGAGAGACCATTTTCAATGAAGGAATCTATGATATAAAGAAATTAAGTGTAAAAAAATAATTTAGCTGATTATGTAGTAGAATATGTGGTAAAGCATTAATTCAAATTCATGTTGCTTCAATTAGTAGAGGCTAACATCTGCTGTAGTGATATTTTAAACAAAAAAGTGGAAGTAGGAACATAAATGGATTGACTAGATGATGCATTATGAAAAATGGATTAAATAACACACATAGTTGGAAACCAGTTTTAAAGAGAAAGGCACAATGACATTAGTTCTTCCTTCAGGAGGGACTGTTTTGTTAGTTATGTTTAAATAGGCTTTAATTGTGATTTTAATGTGTGCAAAAGTGTTGGTCTATTTAATTTGTTTAATTCTAAATAAAGTATGTTGTGTTCATTGGTTTTCAGAGTTCTATTTGCTTTTCTACTGGATTTTTTATGATTTGTCAGAATGTATCCTTGGTTTGGACTGTACTCCTGATTAGCTATGAGGACTTAAATCTCAAACTCACAGAACTTCAAGATGCCAAAAATGAACTGTTTGTTATCATACTGTTGTCATTACTTGATGTGCTTATGGGAAAATTCCAGATTCTCTAGTATTATAGATTGTATCTTACTATTACTTCCTTTTGGGGGAGGTTAATATCTCCATGCTTCATAGTTTAAGTATAATTTTCCATGATACAATGTTTTGTCTTGTTTGGATACTATCCAATACAAATGGTTTATATTAGTATTAATGATCTGAGTGACATTATAAAAAGGCACAATTATGCAGACTTTTTCAACAACTATGTGTTGAAATTATCTCTTTATAGCAGGTTTGTTTAGCTCCAGATAAACACATTCTTTTAACTATTTTAAGCAATTCTGTCAAGGCATTGTTAATTTTGTAGTCAGTTGGAGTTATTATTATCATGTATGCTCATGAAATAACAGCTGAAGCTATCTTTTCTGATTACTCTAACATTATTTTATGGAAAAGTATAGATTCATTTTTCTGTTCACTCCCACAGAATTACCATATTGGAAATGTATTACAGAAATACATGTTAACTATCAGTTCTATTCATGCTCAAGTTACAGACTATGAGTTTCTTAAAACATTTGTTACATGGTATTCAAGCTTCAGGGTTTTCTGTTAATGTCCAACTGCTGGAAATAAATAACACAGCTAACAGCAAACTGTTAAATTTTTGATGTGGCAAATGTTTTGGTGTGTAGCAGTTTGTTATAGGAAATGGTCCTGAAGGCTTTTTTCTAAACAGCTTTATTGAAAACATTAATATAATGAACAGATATTTTGAAAAAAAAATGAATACGTTGAATTTTTAAAGTACAATATTTTAAAAAAAATTAATACAATAACTATAATAGCACAGAAAACTATATACAATGATGTTCACTATATATCAAACAACAAGATCAATTAAGTTAATTTTGGCAGAAGAAAAATAAAAACAAAGAATAAAAGAAAAAAAGAAAGATTATTGCATTAATCATTTATCCAGTTTTTTAACTAATAATTCATGTACATTTTCCCATTTGTAATATAATTTTGTATTCCTTGTAGATTTAGATTTAATAATTAACATTTCTAACTTAGATATTTCTAAGAGAAGACCTTTAAACTCTTTAAATGAGGGAACTGATGAGGAATTCCAGTTTCTTATAATTGTTTTTCTGGCAATGGACAGTATAGACCAGATCAAAGAATATTTGTTTTTTTATTTATACAGTCTGGAACAGGTATATTGAATAATTCAAGTGATTTTGTAAGCATAAAGCTGTCTGTAAAAATTGCCTCTAAAAAGTGTTAAATTCTTCCCAAAATGTCTTTAATAGTACATAGTCATACAATATATGGTTCCAATCAGCATTTGTTACTGCATTACATCTCTAGCAAACAATATATTGTTTAGTTATCTTACTCATTTTCTGAGGTGTGATGAAAGATTTATGTAAAAATCTCCATGTGAAGATTCTCCATTTAATGGAGGAAGTGGTTTTGCTGGCTGACTGAAGGAAATTAACTTTGTCTTTTTCTGAAGGAATAAAACTATTGATTACAGAAAATGAATTCCAATAGTTATTTGAATATACATCTAGATCTTGTTTAATTGCTCTATAAATATATGATATACTATTTTTAATTGGTAAAGTATAAGTATATAAAATCAAATACTGAATAAGTTTGGGTATTGAATTCTTAGCATCTGAGGGGATTAAAATTAGCTTATCTAGAATATATTTTCTAAATTTTTGCAAATCTGACCAAAGTAAGGTAATTAGGTTATATTCATCTATAAGACCATTAATAGATTTTGTCTCATTTTCATTTAGCATTTGATGCCAAAACATTAATTGTTTTTGCTTAAATAGCAGCATTTTAGAATGATCTACAGAGAAAAGTATCCCTTGTCTATAGGCAATAGGAAAGATGAGGAACAACCAATTCTCAAAGATTCTAAACCTAGATATATAGTTTTTAAAGACCTTTAGAATTAAAGTTACATAAGTAGATTTAAACATTTGAGTGGAATAATTGGAAAAGTACTCTCTCAAATTCCATATAAATGAATTATTTATTAACTGTGAAAGATGGTTATTATTTTTATTTTTGGTATTTTGGGATACATTTAACATAATTTCTTTCCATTTTGCAAAATACTCTCCATCTATGAGATAAAGAATTGTTTTAATAACTGATGAAATTGAATAAAGTTCTAGATTTGGTAAAGATATACATCCATTTTACCAGCTATACATATGATAGGACAATGCAATTCTAAACTTTATCAGATGCCACAAAAAGTTTTTAATTAGTGTGTTAAATTTTTTAATATAACAGCCTGTAGGGGGAATAGAAATAGATTGCATTATGTATAAGATTTTTGGAAGCAAGATCATCTGTATAATGGAAAGTTTTTCATCCATTGTAAATAGAATCTTGTTCCACTTACTTATTAGAGTCTCTATGATTGTTATACTTTTACTATAATTAAGGTGTAGCATGTCTTTAATATTAGTTGCTATAATTATACCTAAATATGCTATTTATTGAGATTGAGGTATATATTTTTTTATATTGGTCGTGTATATTATAACTTTTGGAACCAGTTAGGAGAATTTGTGTTTTAGAGTTATTAAAGTTAAGACCAGAACTTTTTTGAAATAGATCCATATTTTTAAACAATTCTTGTAAGGTGGGGTTAGTACCACCAAGAGTGATTACTACATCATCAGCAAACATTTGGATTTTTGATGTTATCTTGAAGGCTTTTGATAGCTCAAGAAAAGCTGAGGAGACTAGCTGATTACTGTTACAATGAGTATTAATAGTATATCGGAAAGAAAAAAAGGAAGTAAGGACTGTAGTTGTACTGTGCCTTGGACAAAATACATGCTCAAAGATGGCAGTAGCTTACTGTGTAGAAGATATTTTAGAACCTGCTTATCTATGTATCTTTCTATGATTTTAGAGAGGGAGGAGAATAGCAATAGGTCTAGATCTGTTCTCTCCCATTGGTGGACTACCCTTCTGCAGCAGGATATTATAGATTTGTTTCCAAATGGCAGGGACATTTATTTCATCAATAAACCTATTGATGAGTATTGAGACTGGATAAGTGAGAGACACTGCAAATATTTGTATAAATTCATCTTTGAGGTTATCTATGCATAGTGTTGTAGTCTGAAGTTTTAGTAGGCATTTTTTATGGTAGCTGTGAGTACAACATGAATCTGAAAAGCTTTTTGATTATTGTTAGATTGAGGTGAGGTGAGGCAGGAGGGGTACAAATTAATGAGATGAGTAGGAGTGGATGAGGCAGGAGTTGTACTAAGTAGTGAGGGAAAGAGTGAGCTGAGGCAGAAGGGGTACAAATTAGTGAGGTGAGAAGGAGTGGGCTAAGGCAGGCATTGTGCTAATTAGTGAGGTGAGGAAGACTGAGCTGAGGCAGGAGGGGTACAAATTAGTGTGGTGAGAAGGAGTGAGCTGGGGCAGGAGTCATACTAAGTAGTGAGGTGAGGCAGAAGGGTACGAAGTAGTGAGGTGGCTGCATTAATGAAGTATGAGTTGAAAGCTGCAGCACTTTCATTTTCTAGTTGTTTAGGCAGTGATTTTGGCTGAGAGATTTTGGCAGGTTTGCATAGTTTGTTGATAATGGTCCAGGATAGTCTAGGATTGCTTTGATGTTTGTTTTATTTTTGATAACATTCTTTTTTGTCCTTATTTACATGTTATTTCACTTTATTTTTAAGTGAATTATAATGTTGATATATGGCTGGTGATCTATTCTTGTGCGTATTTTATCTTTTTCTTTAATAGGTTTTCTCTGTAAAGGCTGTAAACCAGGGAGCTGATGTAGTCTTTAGGTGCTTTTTTTATTGGGTACTGCTTTAGTATACCCAGCAGTATGCTAATCTAACAGGGAATATTTAAGGATTTGCTAGTTGCATTGGTTCAAATTAGCCATGAAAACATCTGAATTAAACTTTGTCACATTGCAGACAAAACTGCGCTATGCGCTATGTTTTGAGTTTATGTGGGATCTGAGTTTGTAGGTAGGATGATGGTCACTTAATGAGTCTAGTAATACATCAGAGTGTTCTATGTTTTCTGGAATTGTAGTTAATATCTAGTCTAGGATAGTGGCTTTATTACTTGAGTTATATATTCTTGTAGTGTGTTGTATCAGTTGTGCAAATGTGTACAGATTCAAACTAGGTTTATTTGGAATGTCAGTTTATTTTTCCTAGTTAAAATAAATATGTCATAGTTTTATAGCTTTGTACTAGGTTATTGACTCTGAAGGATCTTCATAGGTTCATAGGTTCATAGGTGTGTGTACCAGGCTAATGGCTCCGGAGCCTACATAAGCCTAGCCCGAGAAGATTCCCTGGCATCATGCCGCCCAAAGTTAGTTCCCAGTGCCCCTGTTAAGCAAGGCCACTGAAATGATCCCCGGGGTGAACTTCCTATTGCCCATCCATTCGTCAAGATTTCTCTTAAAGATGGTCAGTGAAGTGCTCTGCTTGATGTGAATGGGAAGTTTGTTCCAGATTATGGGAAGTCTCTGGTTTAGGAACCTGCCCCTCCAGCATGTTCTGTTTATTTTGATAATGAGGTTTAGGTCCCTGGAATGTGTAGCATGGAGGGATAGGGATTTCTTTAGGTGTAGCATATCTAGCAACTCTGGGTCAGACATGGCTTTGTAGGTCAAGCAGAGATCGCCTGTAAGTAGGTGATAAGAGACAAGAGTATAGCTGGAGTTTTTTGAGACTGTTCGTATAGGGCATGTGTTTAAGGCCTAAGATCCTCTTAGCAAGGTATTTTTGTTGCCTTTCCAGTTGCTGTAGGTGTCTTGTTAGGTACATACCAAATGAGGCATTGTATTCTATAATAGGTCTAATGAGGGATGAGTAGAGAGGGATTATGACCTCTTTCTTCCTGGATGAGAAATCTTTTGTAATGAGATGTGCCACATAGAAGGACTTTCTGACTACAGTGGCAATGTGGTTGTCAAAGGAGAGGTTGCTGTCAACCTGTGTCCCCAGGTCTCTTATCAAACCTTCGGTGTTTAGTGGACTACCGCCTATGTGGTAGTTCATGGGCACTGAATTTTTCCCAAAGGGAATGACAATGCACTTTTTGGCATTGAGCTTAAGGCCATGGTTCTGGCACCAGTCATTGGTGTTAGTGAAGCCTTTTTGTAGAATGTCTACATCAGTTGGAGAATCAATAATAGCTCCCAGTTTTCAATGATCTGCAGAATTGTTCAGCCAGAGTCCCTTTGTGTTGGCTTGAACTTCAGAGAAGTAGATGCCAAACAGGAGAGGACCTAGGAACGATCCCTGTACGGCACCACTTATAACTGGTCGGTAGTCAGATTTGGAGTCCACTACTTTCACAGTGTGGGTTCTATCAGTGAGATAGTTGGCAAACCATATTATGACATAGGTTCATAGGTTCATAGGTAGGTACTAGACTATTGGCCCTAGGGCCTATATAAGCCTAGCCAAAAGGTACCCTGGCTTTCGCCACCCAAAAAATTATTTTCCTGTACCACTGTCGAGCAGAGCCACAGAAGTGATCCCCGGGGTGAATTTCCTATCTCCCATCCAATCATCAAGATTTTTCTTGAAGAGTGCTAATGAGGAGCTTTGTTTGATATAGATAGGTAGCTTGTTCAAGAGTATGGGAAGTCTCTGGGACTGGAATATATCCCTCCAGCATGTTCTGTTTATTGTGGTGACAAGGTTTAGGTCCCTAGAGCATGTAGCTCATAGGGATTGGGATTTCTTTAAGTGGAGCATGTCCAAAGGCTTTGGGTTTGACATAGCTTTGTGTGTTAGATAGAGATCTCCTCTGAGTAGGCGATATGTGACGGAGTAAAGCTGCAGTATTTTGAGAAGGTCTCCGTAGGGCATCTGTTTGAGGCAGGTAATCCTCTTTGTGAGGTATTTCTGCGGACTTTCCAGTTGTTGTAGATGTCTTGTGAGGTACATACCAAAAGGGGCATTGTACTCTATAATGGGTCTAATGAGTGATGAGTAGAGGGGAACAATGACCTCTTTTTTCCTGGATGAGAAACCTTTTGTGATGAGGTGTGCCACGTAGAAGGATTTCCTAACTACTGTGGTGATGCGATTAACAAAGGAGAGACTACTGTCCATCTGTGCCCCAAGGTCTCTTATCACACTTTTGGTGTTAAGTAGACTACCGCCTATATGGTAGCTCATGGGTACAGAGTTTTTACCAAAAGGGATGACAATGCACTTTTTGGCATTGAGCTTGAGGCCATGGCTTTGACACCAGGCATCTGTCTCAGCTAGGCCTTTTTGTAGGATGACCACATCTTTGGAGTTTTGAGTATGGCTCCTAGTTTGCAGTCATCTGCGAACTTCATTAGCCAAAGACCTTCTGTGTTAGCCTGTACTTCAGTGAAGTAGATACCAAACAGGTGAGAACCCAGAACTGAACCCTGTGGTACTCCACTTGTCACTGGTCTAAAGTTGGATTTGTAGTCTGCTACTTTCATAGGGTGTGTTCTGTCAGTGAGCCAATTGGCAACCCATCTTGTGACATAGGGATTTTTACCCAATTTAGTGAATGTATCTATAATTCCAGAATGGAGGATGGTGTCAAAAGCCTTGGCGAGATCTAGTTAGGCTGTGTGAACCACCTTACCCTAATCTGCGGCTTTGGTGACTGCTTCAAATAAGTCTATCAGTTTAGGAGACATGATCTGCCTTTTACAAACGCGAACTGGGTGGGGTCCTGAGTTTAGAGATTACCAATGTCATTGCTTATAAGTTCCATGATGATACGTTCCATAGCCTTGCAGACCAGGCTCATCAGGCTAATGGGGCGGTAGTTTCTGGGGTCCGTGGTGGCTCCCCTTTTGTGGAGTGGGATATATATCTATATATATATATATATATATATATATATATATATATATATATATATATATATATATATATATACATACATATATATATATATATATATATATATATATATATATATATATATATATATATATATATATATATATATATATATATATATATATATATATATATATATATATATAAACATAGGGGTTTATGCCTAGTTTAGTGAGTCTATCTATGATTCCTGTGAGAGGGATGGTGTCAAAGGCCTTGGCAAGATCTAGGTAGGCTGTGTGAACTACCTTGCCCTCATCCACAGCTCTGGTGACAAACTCAATGATGTCTATCAGGTTGAGCTGGCATGATCTACCTTTCACAAACCCAAACTGCGTGGGGTCCAGAGTTTGGAGATTCCCTATGTCATTATTTATAAGGTCCATGATGATGCACTCCATAGCTTTACATATCAGACTTGTCAGGCCAATGGGGTGGTAGTTCCTAGGGTCTGTAGTCACCCCTCCCCCATTTGTGGAGAGGGATGACAACAGCAGTGCACCATTCGGTAGGAACAAAACCTGAAATTTTAGAAGCTTAGCCATGCATTGCCATGAAGATATTAAGCCATTGTAATATAAATATGAATAACAGGCAGAACATTTACAAGTTACCCCTTTCCTCAGGAGACAAGGGTGTCACTTTAGGGATGAATTAAACGTCCATTTATCCAGATTACAATTTTATAGATTAAGAGAAATACTCCATTTTTGTATGAAGAGGAAGACAATCCCCAAAGAAGTGGAATTCTCTGTGATATCTTTCTTTCCAAAATGTTCTATTTATGTTACAGAAACAATTACGATCTCTTGAGTATGTGTTTTATGTCAACATTACACTTGCAGATGTGGAC
The DNA here is from genome assembly GCF_019279795.1 of Protopterus annectens. Lineage (NCBI taxonomy): Eukaryota > Metazoa > Chordata > Ceratodontiformes > Protopteridae > Protopterus > Protopterus annectens. Next base: position 1,917,344,996 of record NC_056733.1, on the reverse strand, counting down.
AGAATACCTGCTGAAGCTCTGTATACTTGGTAGAAGTCATCCTTCAGGAACCTGTATGATATTAAGAATAGGGATAAGGCTTTGAGATGATCAGTGTAGTTCTTTTATTTAGATCCTTGACTTTCTTGGTGAGAAGATGTGGGCTTTCAAGCTGTGTCAAGTGCTTAGACAGGTAAGTGTCAAAAGGGGCATTATACCTAATGATTGTTCTAATAAGTGCCATATACAGTGGAACGCTGATATCCCTAGACTAGAACTCATGCCCTTACTAATAAGCAGTACAATGAAAAATGATGTTTTTACTTTGGTGATTAAAGGGCAGTTCACTGTCTGCATAGGATTCTAAGTGCCTCATTTCTGGATCAATTTTCAGTGGTGTATTGTCAATGTATTAGTTGCAAAGGACATTGTGCTTGCCAAAGGATACTATTATACATATGTTGGCATTTAGTTTGAATTCATGGTTTTGACACCAGATATTTGCATGGGAAAGACCCTCTTGGAGGATCTTAGTGTCCTCTGGTGAGTTAATAATGACACCAAGTTTGCAGTCATCAACAAACTAGGTCATTCATAAGCCCTGAACCTTGTCTTTGACCTCTGACATGTAAATGTCCAAGAGGAGATGCCAAGGTCAGAGCACTGTAGTACACCATCAGTCACAGGCATTATGGAAGAGATGGGGCTACCTACCATAATTTCATGGGTTCTATTTGAAAGTCAATTTGCTATAAATCAGGATATAAATTGATTGACATTAGGCTGGAAGATTTTATTTATTTATTTATTTATTTTATTTTACATTTGTTGACCGGGATAGTCCAACTGGATATATGTCCATTTTCAGTGGAGGCCCAGGGAGAAAAGCTCCAAGGAGACAAATTTACAGACATACAGATAATTCTAGGATACATATTTCAACTAGGCCCATTAGGTATGTAGTTGGGCACACATAAAGGTATTAAGTATCAGTGAGGTACAGTTGAAACATTTGTTGTCCGGGATAGTCCAACTGGATATATGTCCATTTTTCAGTGGAGGCCTGGGGAGAAAAGCTCCAAGGAGACAAATTTACAGACATACAGATAATTCTAGGATACATATTTCAACTAGGTCCATTAGGTATGTAGTTGGGCACACATAAAGGTGTTAAGCATTAGTGAGGTACAGTTGAAAGTAGGTGTATAAACAACAATACATAGTGCAGACTAACACAGATATGCCATAATTCTTCAGTTGTAGTATGCAATTTTATGAGGGTAAAAACATATTTGTTAATCCAAAAATTACAATAGTATAGACATGGCACAAGTATTAGTCTGGTGAGGAACAGGGAAATAGCAATTTTATGCTGAGGTAAGATATGATAGTAATTTTAAATTTAGAAAGGGATGCTTCTAGGGTTAAGGATGTAGGCAGGGAATTCCAGATTTTGGCTACATAAGAAGAGTATAGGGAGTCACCAGCATGGTTGTGAGATCTGGTAATTGTTAACAGTAATTTATTTGTGGAGCGGAGTTGCCTAGGACAAGAATACTGTTGGATTATCTTTCTTAATGAAGGTGTTGTGCTTGGATGATTGAGTAGCTTGTGTGTGATAACCAGCTGGTTATAGGTTAGTAGGTTTGGTAGTTCAAGCCAACCCAATTGCTTTAGGTTTTGGCAGTGATGTGTTCTGAAGGAGCTGCTGTTGGCAAATTTGGCTATCTGATTATAGCAGGAGGTCAATTTATTGGTTTCTGTTTTGGATAGGTTGGTCAAGATTGGTGATGCATACAGTAGAGTTGAGAGAAGGTGTGTTTGTGCTATTATAGTTCTAGCATTCTGGGTCAGGAATGATTTGTGTTTGTAGAGACTTCCCAGCTTTTTGTTAGTATTTGTTATGGCAAGATTAATGTGTACATCAAATCTGAGCTTGTTATCAATAGTAATACCTAGAAGTTTTGTCTGATAGTCAGGTGAAATAGGGGTCCCGTTTATTGAGTGGATAGTAAAGGAGGAAGTGGGGGCAGTAGTGATTGAGGGATGAAATATGCGGAGCTTAGTTTTTTTGGGGTTGAGTATCAAGGCATTCTCAGTATGCCAGCTTTCAACTGAGTGAAAATTTTCCTGTTTTTTTTTTGTATATGACTGCTAGGGTAGGGGCACTGCATATTATAGTAGAATCATTGCGTATTGGATAAGGTTTGAACTATTTACAGCTGAGTGGAGATTGTTAGTAAAAATTAAGAATAGTAGGAGGCCCAGTATAGATCCCTGAGGTACACCAAGTGTCACAGGTAAGAGTGGAGACAAGTTATTGTTCCATAGTACTGCCTGTTGTCTGTTGTTGAGGTAATTTTTAAACCAGGAGATTGATAATTTATGTAGGCCTAAAATAGAAAGGTGGGAGATTAATTTTTCATGATTAACCATATCAAATGCCTTTAATAGGTCTAGGAAAAGGGCTGCAGAAAGCTTACCATTATTTATGCTGTGATTAATGGTATCAGTGAATGATAGCAGGGCAGTGGTTGTGCTATGACCTGGATGGAACCCGTGTTGGGTTTGGGATATGAGTTCTTGATTAATAAGGTGGGTCATTAATTGTTTGTGAATACATTTCTCCAGTATTTTATCAAGTGGGGATAGGATAGCTATTGGTCTGTGGTTAGATATATCATAAGAATTGCCCCCTTTATGAAGGGGTATAATATAGGCCATTTTCCAGATCAAGGGTACTGAGCTTTCAGAGATGGATCTGTTTATTAGGATAGAGACTGGTATGGCTATTTCAGTTGCTGCCAGTTTTAAGAATTCGTTGGGGAGGTAGTCTACTCCTAGTGTTGTTGGTTTTAATTGAGAGAATTATTTTCTTATGTAGGAGGTTGGGGTGGGTTGAACCTTAAAAGCTGGGCTTTTATTAGGTTTGGGGTAAACAGTAGTGGTTTTGGTATGAGTTTGTTTTTGTGAAAGGGCAAGTATGGTCTCAGTAAAAAAAGCATTGAATGATTCAGTTATGTTTTCTTTCATTAACCCTGTTGTTGGGGGTGGAGTGGTGATTTTTCCAGGGTATAGTAACCTGTTTAATCCTGCCCAGAATTTTTTAGTGTAGAATGGTGTTGAATGCCTTGGAGAACTCTAGATATGCAATGTGTACAGATTTTACCTCATTCGTTGCTTCCTTATCTTTTTTATTATTTATTTTAGTTTTTATTTTACATTTGTTGACCAGGCTATTCTAACTGGATATAGGTCCATTTTCAGTACAGGCCCGGGGAGATAAAGCTCCACTAAACAGATAAAACACTAAACAGGTAGTAGCAATGACTAGTACAATACAATTTAAGACTAGAATGCAGTTGATTATATATCTTTCTTGAAGAATTCAACCAGGCTGTGTAGGCAGGTTCTGTCTTTGACAAAACTAAACTGGCTTGGATCAAGGCTTTGTAACTTGCCTTTGTCCTTATTTATTAATTCCATAATGATCCTTTTCATAGCCTTATAAATGAGGTTCATCAGACCTATGGGTCTGTAATTACCTGAGTCAGTTAGCATCCTGACCTTGTTCAGGATGATGGCTGCTGCTGTCCTCCATTCATCTGGTGTATAGCCTTTTTACAGACTAATATGGAGTAATCTCTGTAGGGGGTTTGAAAAGTCCTGTTTCAGCCTAGCCAGTGGTTATCCTGATATGTTATTTGGCCTCAAAGAAGCAGTATTCTTAGCCTTTGATAGTGTTTTGAGGACTTGTTCTTGAAAGATTTTTGGGGGCAGTATAAGATCTGGGAATGTTATGGGGAGGGGCTGAAGTCTGACCTATAATCCACTAGTGGATTGGCTATGTCACTTCAGTATGAGTAGGTGGTATAATTTACTATTAGCTCTGTGCAGTGCTAGTCTTTGAAGTTTCTAACACAATTAATGAAGTCTGTGTGATTGTCTTTAGACTAGGTGGCTATTTTTTTGACATATCTGGCTTTGATTGATTTATTCAGGAGTTCCCTGCTTAGTCTAGCAAGAGCATTTTTGACTTGCTCTGAATTACATTCTATTTTGCATGCAATAAGTTTTTTCTCCTCTTGGACAACCTGTTTATATTTGGGTTCCATCACTGGTATTTATTTTTAAATGGAGTTTTTTATTTACTTCTTTGGAGGACGGATGCCTCCATGCAGCAATTTACATGGGAATAGAACTTAACAATAAAGTATTCAGCTTATGCAATGGGTTCATCAGGTTGGGAGGGGATATATAATTTAGCCAGGTCATTACTTATTTTAAGTAGATTAGACTTGGCATAAACTCTGAAAACCAAGTTATTGGAAGGTGCTTCTGGCTTCACTCTTATAGCGAATGTGACTGATTTATCATAAGATTTGACTAGGGAGGGAATTAAAACTTATACAGAATAGAGTTGTCCCACTTTGGTAAGGACCAAGATTAAAATTTTGTCAACCCTAGTTGGAGTGCAGATCAACTGGTCCATAAAGTTTGTATCAATAAAGACTAGATATTTCTGGGCATATATATTAGGTAATGTATAAGTTCCCCAATTTATACAGAGGTATTTGATGTCCATTAGGAGAATGGTGCTTGCTTGATGAATAGGGACTCCATAGTCATCAGACAGAAGGTGTGCACTAGAGGGAACATAGAGGGGTCCTACAGTTGGCTATAGTATGATACCTGGTTTTCTTAATGGTAGTCTGAACATGAAGAAGATACAGGTCATTATCCTGTCAACCTATTCTGGAGGTGGTAGACCTCCACCTTTAGTGCTCTTGTCTAGTGCAGTAAACATTGAAGCCTTGCACTGATGGGGTACTCTCTATGGACTTGAACTAGCTCTTCATGACAAGATTAAGACATACTGGGAATTTTTGTATAAGTTGATGCAGAACATCTTTGCACTTGACATACCTTTTAGGTTGAGAATGTTGGATCTTTGAATAGGAAGTTTTAATGAAGGTGTATGATTATTTCAGTTATTTATGTTTTATGGTGGGCATGAACATTCAGGTTTATAAAATTGTGTATATAGCATTTCTCACTGGTCAGTTTTGGAAGTTTGGATGGTTATATGACAAGAGAATCAGTTTAAATGTTAGATTTATGAATTAAACTGATTATCTGAGGAAGTTTTCAACAGAAGAAAACAAAAGCGCTCAAGTTGATTTTTTTCTTGATTTTATAATGGATTTTAATACCTTTACAACTTTATGTCATTAAAGTGCATTTTTACCATGTTTGCTCCATCTGAGGAACTCAGTTTCTTTTGGTTACTTGTTTATTGGCTGTGTGGTTTCTCTTATCTTTGGCATATATCCCAGGTCACCTCCCAAGGTCACCCACATTTAGGAGAGTCTATGGGCAACAGCTAGTATCTTTAAGTTGCTTGCTGCCAGGTATTGGAAGGTGGCACATGTTCCATTACACACTATTAAGGGGGCACTGTTTGTAAACAGTTTGGCTATATTATACATGCATTTAAAGTAACAGGTCAGCTCACCTCTGTTCTGAAACATTATTGGGAAATTTTATCCTACTTTAATCAGCCAATGTCTTGAATGTACATTATCAAAGCTGCCCGTCTTCCCTTCGATGATGTAATTTGCAATGTTTAGGACTTGTGATGTTTTTAAGTTTTGATGCTCTGGTCTCAATGTTCTCAGGTTCTACAGTATGGGATGGACACATGTATATTTATACATATATATATATATATATATATATATATATATATATATATATATATATATATATATATATATATATATACATATATATATGGGGGTACCTAAAATGACTGAAACAATAATAGATCGACACTAAAAGGAGTAACAGAAAAAGACTGAAAAGTAATAAGACTGATAGTGAAAATGAGTGAATACAAAATACTGACAAAATTGATCTTATATTAGGAAGGAGTTTATTCCCTTTCCTCACTACCGTATAACCTTAGAGTTAGCAGAGTTAAGCAGGGGGAGTGGAGGTGCAGGTGGGATTGCTCACTGCAAAAGCATTGAAAATGTGCTTTAATGTTATTAGATTTCTCAACGGTTTTCTGTGTGCTTAGATTTTTGTCATATTTTTCCATTTTTTTTTCAGGGGAAAATAGATTTCAGAATTGCTATTTTTCACTTTGGTTGCCAGACTTTCAAACTCTTCAGAATTCTGTGGAATAATTTAGTTCTCATCTGTCATCCACATTTCTTGAGAAAAATAACAGACCATATTCAATATTTCAGAAAATATCTGTCTCTCAATTTTTTTACAGTTACTTGCCATGGCAGTCTCTTTGTTGGTCTGCAATTCTCTGTTGGTCAGTTTTCATGCAACCACTTCACCATTAACTTATATATGTTTACTGACTTCTGGGAAGTTTCTTTATCTAGTCTAGGAACATTGTATATTATTGGGGCTGCTGAGTTCATTAAAAAAAATGCCCTCATATAAAAAAAGCTCTGTTAATATAGCTACCTTTTTTGTTTGTTTTTCCCTTATCAATGTTACCAGTAAAACATTGATACAACATTTTTTCTTTCTGTATTTTTGTTTGATTTCTGCTTGATTTCTAGAGCACTCTTGACTCCTTAAAATCTTTATACCTGTAGCCCTTAACTATCACTTATCTGTGTCTTTGCATTTAATTCCTCTGGGGACAGTACATGCTTTCTGTCAAAGACCTCATTTCTTAGAGACAAAAAATATATACTACCTTCCAGCCCAAAACACTTCTTGAAATAACTAAAATTTCTAACAGGCAGCACACAGTCAACTGGTAAGATGACAAGAAACCTTAACTTTGTGAAAGACTATGGAAACTTCCTAATAGACACTATTAAGGACTTTTCCTAAAGACGTAACCTATATTCAGACCCCCACAAATCAATTGTTAATATGAGACTCTGAAATTCAAATCACCCAACTATACACCTTGGTAGCTTACATTTCAACATTTTACTTTAGGCAAAATTGTTCTTCTCAGCATAAGTATAAAAGTCAGCTCTAAGCTCTCAAACCTACATCCTGCCTTCATTAAAATACCAGCTTCCTACATAGTAGCATCTCTCAATCATACTGTATATTCAACCTCACTTTAATCAAGTCAATTTTCATTCATAAAACATCCCCCACATTAAAAAAAAGCAAACTCTAAAGAATACAAGGCTGTGTTCTATAACGAAAATGTATGAGAAGGTTGTAAGAAAACAACACTGGGATTGCATAAAGAAATATGGAGTTCATTGTGCTAAATAATACATTTTCAGGGATTCTTTCACTACTATGACTGCATTATACACAGCCACCAATACATTTATAACAGTGTGAATAACTGAATACTAACAGGGGCATTTATTCATTGAAATTACAAGAGTGTCTGAAACAGTAAGTCATAATTTGCTCCTTTCTAGACTTGGTAAATTCAGTTTGGGCCCAAAATAAATAAGATGGCTGCAAAGTCACCGCCAAAACAGAACAGTTCAAGCAAATATAAGGACCAGCCTTTTGACAGAAGGCATTATTGACATAGGAGTTCCATAATGATCCATCTTTACTCCATGGTTATTTTCTGTATTCATCAATAGTATATCTACAGACTCATCTCACTTCAGCTTGACACTTTATGCACATGACATCTTACTTTTTCACTCATGTTAAGAACTTCTTGACCCTTCATTAAAAACTACAATCTAGTGTCACATGTTTATGCCACTGGATGCATAAACATATGCACCTAATCAGTTCCCTGATATCTCAAACACATCACTCTCACCTTCTACTAGTGAGTAAATGTCTACCTGTAAATTTTAGAACAACAATTATACTTAGTAGTCAAGACTGCGGTGGTGGTGCTGCGGTAGCATTGTCGCCTCACAGTAAGACGTTGTCCTGTTCGATTCTCAGCTTAAGCATCTTCTGTGTGGAGACATGCGTGAATAGGCATACCTTCGTTGAAGGTTGTGCATCAGGACTGGCAACTTGGCATGTAAAAATCTACTGCCAATCATTAGCAGACTGGAGTTCTGCTGTGGCAACCCCTAACCGGGAAAAGCTGAAAGACCCAACAATTATACTTAGTAGTCAGATCTACATGCTATAAAAAATGGGACAATACCTCTCAAAAAACAACAATTACAAATCATGCCCCCTAACTGCACACTTAGAAACAGACAAGAAGGCATCATTACCCTCATTAAACCTCATTTTAAAATCTCCACAAGAGAAAAAAGCTTTCTGTTGGCTATGACCAGCTATTTGAAATTGGCTACCTGTAGAAGTGATAAAATGTAAACACAAACCTAAACTACAAAACCAAAATAAAAAAACACAACATGGAGCCCAGTAGCAGATAAAAATATAACTATTTAATCAACCCAAATTAAAATGCCCTTATCATGAACGCTTTCGTTTAGCTTATACCAAACTTAATCAGACAACTAAAAACATGAATGTAAATTCACTTATATAGCCCCCCCCCCCCCCAAAATTTTAAAAGAGGAAATTATGTAGTTAATATAACATCAATAAAATAGTATCCTTTAAATATGAAGACAATCATTTTTATGAATAAAAACAGTAATACCTTTCAAAATACATAATATTTGTAGAACTTAATCACATAGAGCAATATTGATGGGTTAAACACATGTATTGTATCACTCAATAACAACAATTTATTTATTTATTTTAAATACATAAATGAATAAATAGATTCAACTAAAAATACATCCTAAAATAATTTTCTCTTATTATTGTTTTATTCATCTATCCAACACCTTTAACTTTAGTATGCTACTAATAGTACTATAGTTATTAATGCTTGGCCAAGCATATGCATTTAGCTTGATTTGCCATACTAACTCTCTTTTTTCAAGTTTTGACATCCAAGGACCACCTCTTGGATTATGAGGTACCTGCTCAATTATTACATATTGAAAATCATGACCTTCATTGTTATTAGCATGCTTGGCCAGGGCATTAGTGAGCTTTTCTTTTTAACAGCATATTGATGCTCACAGATTCTATTTTTTAGGCTTCTTTCCATTTTGCCTACATAAAAACAGGGGCATTTCATTCACTTTGCTACATATACCACCCCGTTTATAGCACAATTAAAAGATCCTTGTATCCTATATTTTATATTATTAATTATAAGTTGTTCTCCTACATAAACCAAACCACAATAATTGCACATGACACACTTTCTCATGCCAGCATTCCCCTTAAAATTACTTAATTTATGTTTACCTAAAATAGCTTTAGTAATAACACCTCTTCTTGCTATCATTTTTGGTATTTGATTTATTTTGTCTCTAAGCTGCCTATCCTCTTCTATAAAATCTCAGTTTTTAGTAGAATTGACCTAATAATTTCATAATCCACCGTAAAGTTGCAATAAAACTAGGTCATGAATGGTCACCTCCTTGATTTACATTAAAGCTTGCAGATGACCAAGAATTTCTGTCACTGAGAATTGGGCAGAAATATCTATCACTTCTATTCTGCATAACTTCTGCAACTAATTCATTCAACAGCTCTAATGGGTATCCTCTAGCAGTAAACATATTAATGAAATTGTTACATTCATCAACAAATTATCTGTCTGTGGTTACCATCCTGGCTGCTCTAACCAGTTGTCCTTTCACAATTGATTTTTTTCTGATGAAATGATTGGGCACCTTGATAGTGGAGGAATGAATTAGTATAAATTATTTTCCTATATGCCTTAGACACCAAATTCTTATTTACTGCATCTTTTTGTAAAAATACATCCAAATATTTGATGTCATTGTTACTATACTCATATGTAAACTTTAGTTAATCATTCGTATTATTCAAGTAATACATAAACTCTGTTAGTATGTCCAAGGTGCCTGCCCACAACACAAATATGTCATCCAAAAAGTGAATATATAATTTAACATACTGCTTAAACCTATTATAATCCATCACAAATATAATGTGCAAGAGCAGAGGGATGTTCCTATCTACATAAGCAGTTCAGCAAATTCAAACCATGGAAATGGGGGATGTTCCCCATTCACAATTGCTTGGACGGTCGCAATCTATGTTTATTGGATCTATTCCTTGCTACTACTGACAACAAGAACTGAATGGGTGATTGCAGCCACACAATTCTTCAGAGCCAGTTATAAATTATGGATTATCTAATAATGTACAGCCATGACAGTTTGTTACTAAGCAGAATTGGAAACCTCCTCCATTCAAGAACTGGTTGCAGGTAGACTGTGAACTGTTTCATAATATGTTAGTTAATAATGCTAATGCATTTCTGCAACATAAATTGAATGAATTTGATAACGGCTTAGAAAATGTGCATATGAAGGGGTGTACATGTAATAAAGTAATTCCTAAGGATTTGCGTATTTGGCATTACCCCACAGGTTTGATACCTAACTCTCCCTTACATATAAATTTAATAAGCATGTTTGACTGACATGGCTTTCAGTTTCTAGTATTGAAGATATTGAGAAGCTCACAATGCAATTGCATAAGTTGGAAATGGACATACAGGCTGACGGTGATTATCAGAGAGATATGTTTGAACATCAGCGAATATATATGAGTATTTCACAAAATTTAATTTTACATAAGGATACCAAGATTAAAAAACTAAAAAGAGATAAGGATGAGTATGATAAAAGATGAGCTTATCCAAAACCACCTAAAATCAACAGTAGGGGAGGTCAAGTATTCATGCTGCTAATAATAATATGGATAATTTAATGTCTCTGGAAGTGACTAATCAGCAAGTTATTAACAATGACAATGAAGCAGCATGTAATGATCAAATTGCTGCTGATGTTAATGATGATCAGGAATTTCCTTTGTTAAGACATTTGGATAGAATAAGGGAGAGGAAAGAGGGCTAATACAAGTGAATGCAACTCTCAGGATTTTTACATACCCACGAGATGCAATAAAAGAAGAGTGGTTTTTGGGGTCACTCATTCAGACCCAGAGGCAATTTTCAACATAAGTGACACTAAATAACATTTTTAATGATGTAAATAATGTGAATTTAAATGTTTTTGTTGATTCAATTTCAGAGAATGTGGTACAGAATTTACTAATTACTGTCTCCAACCAAGTGGGTGATTTTAAGGTCTATAATTTTTCGCAAATTCAAGTAGATACTGATGTGGCTAATTTATTAAGTAAAGTCTTTAATTTTGTTCATAGGTTCATAGGCAGGTACTAGGCTATTAGCCCTAGGGCCTATATAAGCCTAGCCAAAAAGGTACCCTGGCTTTCGCCACCCAAGAAAATTATTTTATTGATTTTTTATTTATTTATTTGCAGTTTGTTTACCAGGAAAGTCCATTGGGTCAAAAATGAGCCCATTTTCAATGGAGGCCTGGGGAGAAAAGCTCCAAATGCAGTTTTACAATAAAATCAACAGTATAACCAAATACAATTTTTACAAGAAATCAGCAGTATGTCAATTATACATAGAAATAAAAAACTGAACAATTTAAAAATGTATATATTTCTGGGAATGAAAAGCAAGGCAACCACAAGGTTGTTAGGAGTAATGCTTGGGAGAAGTGCCCTAGCACTACATGAAAAAATAACAACAGTATGTGACAACAGATAAATGTATGAGAGGAGTATAGTTTCATAAGACAGAAAATAGGCAAATTAATTAGGATTGCAGGCCTTGAGGAGGGAAGGTCTTAAGAGTTTCTGAAAAAGTGAGCAAAGAGAGAGAAAAAGGTGGAATTATCTAGAAATAGTGGAGATGAGTGTTGGATAACAAGTAGGAAAGAGGAGAGAAAGGATATAGTGGAGGGAGTCAGGTAGGATAAGAACAGGGGCATTCCCCACGAGAAGAGGGGTGTGAGTGGAGCAAGTTCTTAAAAGTGGAATGGTTGTAGGTGATTCAAATGTGAGAAGGTATGGAATTCCATAACCGTGCTAGGGAGAAAGATAATAGAAGTGTCCTCAGAGAGTGTATAGGCTTGTACACTTGTAGGTGGTTCTGATTGCTGGAGCTAAGTAGTCTACCGGGCTGGTGCATTTCGAGGAAGAGTGTTCAAACAGTAAGTCATAATTTGTTCCTTTCTAGACTTGGTAAATTCAGAAGTTTAAATTAAAATAAATAAGATGGCTGCAAAGTCACCGCTAAAACAGAACAGTTCAAGCAAATATATGACCTCAGCCTTTTGACAGAAGGCATTATTGACATAGGAGTTCCATAATGATCCATTCATTCCCATGGTTATTTTCTGTATTCATCAATAGTATATCTACAGACTCATCTCACTCAGCTTGACACTTTATGCACATGACATCTTTACTTTTCACTCATGTTAAGAACTTCGGACCCTTTCATTGTAACCACAATCTAGTGTCACATGTTTATGCCACTGGGATGCATAAACATGCACCTAATCAGTTCCCTGATATTCAAACACATCACTCTCACCTTCTATCAGTGAGTAAATGTCTACCTGTAAATTTTAGAACAACAATTATGCTTAGTAGTCAAGATCATGTGGTGGTGCCATGGGAAGTACTGCTGTCGCCGCAGCAAGAGACGTTGTCCTGTTCGATTCTCAGCTTAAAAGCATCTTCTGTGTGGAGACATGCGTGAATAGGCATACCATTCGTTGAAGGTTGTGCATCAGGACTGGCAACTTGGCATGTAAAAATCTACTGCCAATCATTAGCAGACTGGAGTTCTGCTGTGGCAACCCCTAACCGGGAAAAGCTGAAAGACCCAACAATTATACTTAGTAGTCAAGATCTACACTATAAAAATGGGACAATACCTCTCAAAAAACAACAATTACAAATCATGCCCCCTAACTCCACACTTAGAAACAGACAAGAAGGCATCATTACCCTCATTAAACCTCATTTTAAAATCTCCACAAGAGAAAAAAAGCTTTCTGTTGGCTATGAGACCAGCTATTTGAAATTGGCTACCTGTAGAAGTGATAAAATGTAAACACAAACCTAAACTACAAAACCAAAATAAAAAAACACAACATGGAGCCCAGTAGCAGATAAAAATATAACTATTTAATCAACCCAAATTAAAATGCCATTATCATGAACAGCTTTCAAGTTTAGCTTATACTCAAACTTAATCGAGACAACTAAAACATGAATGTAAATTCCTTATATAGCCCCCAAAATTTTAAAGAGGAAATTATGTAGTTAATATAACATCAATAAAATAGTATCCTTTAAATATGAAGACAATCATTTTTATGAATAAAAACAGTAATACCTTTCAAAATACATAATATTTGTAGAACTTAATCACATAGAGCAATATTGATGGGTTAAACACATGTATTGTATCACTCAATAACAACAATTTATTTATTTATTTTAAATACATAAATGAATAAATAGATTCAACTAAAAATACATCCTAAAATAATTTTCTCTTATTATTGTTTTATTCATCTATCCAACACCTTTAACTTTAGTATGCTACTAATAGTACTATAGTTATTAATGCTTGGCCAAGCATATGCATTTAGCTTGATTTGCCATACTAACTCTCTTTTTTCAAGTTTTGACATCCAAGGACCACCTCTTGGATTATGAGGTACCTGCTCAATTATTACATATTGAAAATCATGACCTTCATTGTTATTAGCATGCTTGGCCAGGGCATTAGTGAGCTTTTCTTTTTAACAGCATATTGATGCTCACAGATTCTATTTTTTAGGCTTCTTTCCATTTTGCCTACATAAAAACAGGGGCATTTCATTCACTTTGCTACATATACCACCCCGTTTATAGCACAATTAAAAGATCCTTGTATCCTATATTTTATATTATTAATTATAAGTTGTTCTCCTACATAAACCAAACCACAATAATTGCACATGACACACTTTCTCATGCCAGCATTCCCCTTAAAATTACTTAATTTATGTTTACCTAAAATAGCTTTAGTAATAACACCTCTTCTTGCTATCATTTTTGGTATTTGATTTATTTTGTCTCTAAGCTGCCTATCCTCTTCTATAAAATCTCAGTTTTTAGTAGAATTGACCTAATAATTTCATAATCCACCGTAAAAGTTGCAATAAAACTAGGTCATGAATGGTCACCTCCTTGATTTACATTAAAGCTTGCAGATGACCAAGAATTTCTGTCACTGAGAATTGGGCAGAAATATCTATCACTTCTATTCTGCATAACTTCTGCAACTAATTCATTCAACAGCTCTAATGGGTATCCTCTAGCAGTAAACATATTAATGAAATTGTTACATTCATCAACAAATTATCTGTCTGTGGTTACCATCCTGGCTGCTCTAACCAGTTGTCCTTTCACAATTGATTTTTTTCTGATGAAATGATTGGGCACCTTGATAGTGGAGGAATGAATTAGTATAAATTATTTTCCTATATGCCTTAGACACCAAATTCTTATTTACTGCATCTTTTTGTAAAAATACATCCAAATATTTGATGTCATTGTTACTATACTCATATGTAAACTTTAGTTAATCATTCGTATTATTCAAGTAATACATAAACTCTGTTAGTATGTCCAAGGTGCCTGCCCACAACACAAATATGTCATCCAAAAAGTGAATATATAATTTAACATACTGCTTAAACCTATTATAATCCATCACAAATATAATGTGCAAGAGCAGAGGGATGTTCCTATCTCGCAAGCAGTTCAGCAAATTCAAACCATGGAAATGGGGGATGTTCCCCATTCACAATTGCTTGGACGGTCGCAATCTATGTTTATTGGATCTATTCCTTGCTACTACTGACAACAAGAACTGAATGGGTGATTGCAGCCACACAATTCTTCAGAGCCAGTTATAAATTATGGATTATCTAATAATGTACAGCCATGACAGTTTGTTACTAAGCAGAATTGGAAACCTCCTCCATTCAAGAACTGGTTGCAGGTAGACTGTGAACTGTTTCATAATATGTTAGTTAATAATGCTAATGCATTTCTGCAACATAAATTGAATGAATTTGATAACGGCTTAGAAAATGTGCATATGAAGGGGTGTACATGTAATAAAGTAATTCCTAAGGATTTGCGTATTTGGCATTACCCCACAGGTTTGATACCTAACTCTCCCTTACATATAAATTTAATAAGCATGTTTGACTGACATGGCTTTCAGTTTCTAGTATTGAAGATATTGAGAAGCTCACAATGCAATTGCATAAGTTGGAAATGGACATACAGGCTGACGGTGATTATCAGAGAGATATGTTTGAACATCAGCGAATATATATGAGTATTTCACAAAATTTAATTTTACATAAGGATACCAAGATTAAAAAACTAAAAAGAGATAAGGATGAGTATGATAAAAGATGAGCTTATCCAAAACCACCTAAAAATCAACAGTAGGGGAGGTCAAGTATTCATGCTGCTAATAATAATATGGATAATTTAATGTCTCTGGAAGTGACTAATCAGCAAGTTATTAACAATGACAATGAAGCAGCATGTAATGATCAAATTGCTGCTGATGTTAATGATGATCAGGAATTTCCTTTGTTAAGACATTTGGATAGAATAAGGGAGAGGAAAGAGAGGGCTAATACAAGTGAATGCAACTCTCAGGATTTTTACATACCCACGAGATGCAATAAAAGAAGAGTGGTTTTTGGGGTCACTCATTCAGACCCAGAGGCAATTTTCAACATAAGTGACACTAAATAACATTTTTAATGATGTAAATAATGTGAATTTAAATGTTTTTGTTGATTCAATTTCAGAGAATGTGGTACAGAATTTACTAATTACTGTCTCCAACCAAGTGGGTGATTTTAAGGTCTATAATTTTTCGCAAATTCAAGTAGATACTGATGTGGCTAATTTATTAAGTAAAGTCTTTAATTTTGTTCATAGGTTCATAGGCAGGTACTAGGCTATTAGCCCTAGGGCCTATATAAGCCTAGCCAAAAAGGTACCCTGGCTTTCGCCACCCAAGAAAAATTATTTTATTGATTTTTATTTATTTATTTGCAGTTTGTTTTACCAGGAAAGTCCATTGGGTCAAAATGAGCCCATTTTCAATGGAGGCCTGGGGAGAAAAGCTCAAATGCAGTTTTACAATAAAATCAACAGTATAACCAAATACAATTTTACAAGAAATCAGCAGTATGTCAATTATACATAGAAATAAAAAGCTGAACAATTTAAAATGTATATATTTCTGGGAATGAAAAGCAAAGGCAACCACAAGGTTGTTAGGAGTAATGCTTGGGAGAAGTGCCCTAGCACTACATGAAAAAATAACAACAGTATGTGACAACAGATAAATGTATGAGAGGAGTATAGTTTCATAAGACAGAAAATAGGCAAATTAATTAGGATTGCAGGCCTTGAGGAGGGAAGGTCTTAAGAGTTTCTGAAAAAGTGAGCAAAGAGAGAGAAAAAGGTGGAATTATCTAGAAATAGTGGAGATGAGTGTTGGATAACAAGTAGGAAAAGAGGAGAGAAAGGATATAGTGGAGGGAGTCAGGTAGGATAAGAACAGGGGCATTCCCCACGAGAAGAGGGGTGTGAGTGGAGCAAGTTCTTAAAAGTGGAATGGTTGTAGGTGATTCAAATGTGAGAAGGTATGGAATTCCATAACCGTGCTAGGGAGAAAGATAATAGAAGTGTCCTCAGAGAGTGTATAGGCTTGTACACTTGTAGGTGGTTCTGATTGCTGGAGCTAAGTAGTCTACCGGGCTGGTGCATTTCGAGGAAGGAGGAGAGTGAGGGACAGAATGAAGATTTGAGGATGAGTTTATGGGCAGTAGAGAGTTGAATGTATGAAAGATAGTTAGGGAGTTCCAACCAATTCAAGGAGTGGAGAGCCTTACAGTGGTGGGAGTAGGATTTGGATCTGGTAGCAAATTTAGCAATTTTGTTGTAGCAGGAAGCGAGTTTAGACTTTAGGGATGATTGAAGACTGGTGAGGAGAGGGGCACCATACAGAAGAGAGGGGAGGAGATAGGTAGTAGACAGGGTATGTTTGGTTGAGGGGTAAGGTAGCGACTGTGGTGGTATAACATACTCAGTTTTTGATGTGTTTTCTTAATATTAGTTTGTAGGTGGATGTCAAACTTTACTTGATCATCTATAAGGACTCCTAGAAGCTTTGTGTGGGGAACTATTTCAACTGGGGTTGAATTTTGGCTAGTTATAGTGAATGAGTTCTTATCAAGTTTGGTGGATTTAGAGGGGAAAATATCATGATCTTGGATTTTGAGGGGTTAAGAGCAGTAGTCTCTCCTTTGATAATCCTTTGATAATTTTCCTGTGCCCCTGTCAAGCAAAGCCACAGAAGTGATCCCTGGGGTGAATTTCCTATTTCCATCCAATCATCAAGATTTTTTCTTGAAGAGTGCTAATGAGGAGCTCTGTTTGACATAGATAGGTAGTCTGTTCTAGAATATGGGAAGTCTCTGGGACAGGAATCTATCCCTCCAGCATGTTCTGTTTATTGTGGTGACAAGGTTTAGGTCTCTAGAGTGTGTAGCTTGGAGGGACTGGGATTTCTTTAAGTGCAGCATGTCCAACAGCTCTGGGTTTGACATAGCCTTGTATGTCAGGCAGAGATCGCCTCTGAGTAGGAGATAAGCGACGGAATAAAGCTGGAGTTTTTTGAGACGGTCTGCATAGGTTATCTGTTTGAGGCAAGTAATCCTCTTTGTGAGGTATTTCTGTGTCCTTTCCAGTTGTTGTAGATGTCTTGTGAGGTACATACCAAAAGGGGCGTTGTACTCTATAATGGGTCTAATGAGTGACAAGTAGAGGGGAACAATGACCTCTTTTTTTCTGGATGAGAAACCTTTGAGGTGAGCCACATAGAAGGATTTCCTGACCACTGTGGTGATGTGATTATCAAAGGAGAGACTACTGTTCACCAGTGTCCCAAGGTCTCTTATCACACTTTCAGCATTAAGTAGACTACCACGTATGTGGTAGTTCATGGGTACAGAGTTTTTACCAAAGGGGATGCCAATACATTTCTTGTCATTGAGCTTCAGGCCATGGCTTTGACACCAGGCATCTGACTCAGTGAGGCCCTTTTGTAGTATGTCCACATTGTTAGGAGTTTTGATTATGGCTCCTAGTTTGCAGTCATCTGCAAACTTTGTTAGCCAAAGACCTTCTGTGTTAGCCTGTACTTCAGAGAAGTAGATACCAAACAGGAGAGGACCCAGGACTGAACCCTGTGGTACTCCACTTGTCACTGGTCTGAAGTCAGACTTTGAGTCTGCTACTTTCACAGTGTGGGTTCTGTCCATGAGCCAGTTGGCAACCCATCTTGTGACATAGGGATTTATACCTAGTTTAGTGAGCCTATCTATAATTCCAGAATAGGGGATGGTGTTGAAAGCCTTGGCGAGATCTAGATAAGCTGTGTGAACCACCTTACCCTCATCTATGGCTTTGGTGACTGCTTCAAAGAAGTCTATCAGGTTTAGGAGACATAATCGGCCATTTACAAACCCGAACTGGGTAGGGTCCAGAGTTTGGAGATTACCAATGATGATAAGTTCCATGGCCTTGCAGTCCAGGCTCATCAGGCTAATGGGGCAGTAGTTCCCGGGGTCCTTCATTGCTCCCCCTTTGTGGAGTGGGATAACCATTGTGGTGTGCCATTCAGTGGGCACAAAGCCTGAGGTGAGGCTATGATTGAACATGGTACTTAGGTAGGGTGCCAGTACATTCTGTAGTTCATGTAGAACACAGCCTGGAATATTGTCAGATCCCATGGATGCTGTGTTCTTGGCTTTGGAGAGTGTGTTTTTTACCTGTGCAGCCATGACTACAGAAACTTTGCATTCTTCCAGTATAGAGATGGGTCCTCTAGTGGGTGAGAGGGGGGCAAAGTTAGCACTGAACCTATCTGCCAGGATGTTGGCAATATCAGTTGGTTCTGTATATTTAGTGTCATTGTGCTGTAACTCAGAGCAGGTCTGAGTTTTGACATTGAAATTCTTAACATAGCTATAGAATGCTTTGTGGTTGTCTTTAGAGTCAGTGGCAATTTTGTTTTCATAACTAGCTTTGGAGGATTTTATGAGGGATATCAGCTTCTTAGTGAGGTTGATCAGGGGGTTCCTCCAGTCATGGGATTTTACTCTTTTTTGCAACAGTTTCTTTCTTCTGTTGTAGAGTTTGTTTATGGCAGAGGACCACCAGATTGGCTTTCTTTTTTTGGAGGATAGCATCTTGGTTCTATTAGGGATAGCATGATCCATGCATTCGTGTAAGTGCTTATAAAGTGCATTTGTGTAGGATTCAGCAGTCTTACCTCTATTGTGCATCTGCATGGGTATCATGAAGTTTGCCATTTCTGTCTTAAGAAGTGTGAAGTTGGCTTTGGAGAAGATTTTTATGGTGGTTTCCCTAATTGGGGATGGGGGCAGGATGTGGATGTCTAGGGTGATTAGCTTGTGGTCGGATCTGACCAACAAGGAAGTGACCTCTGGTGTGGAACACCTGTTGCCCATGTTGGTAATGACCAGGTCTAGGATATTGCTGCCCCTGGTGGGGGTGTGAATAAGTTGATCCAAGGCATTGGAATTTATGAAATCCAGAAAACATTGAGCAAAAGAGTTGATACATGAGTAGTTTTCCCAGTTAATGGTGGGGTAGTTGAAATCACCCATTATTAGGGTGTTGGGTTGTACCCTAATACTTTCCAGTGTATCAAGAAATGAGGAGTGGGAATCCTGGGGCATGGTGGGGGGTCTGTAGCAAGCTACAATTTGGATTGCGGTCTTGCCCAGAGTTAGTTGCACTTGGATAATCTCAGATGCATTATGCTGTGCAACTAGCCTGGAAGTGTGGATATCCTTAATGAATATGGACACACCTCCACCTTTAGTGCTTCATT
Source organism: Protopterus annectens (assembly GCF_019279795.1). NCBI lineage: Eukaryota > Metazoa > Chordata > Ceratodontiformes > Protopteridae > Protopterus > Protopterus annectens. Next base: position 1,917,325,132 of record NC_056733.1, on the reverse strand, counting down.
CTGGGTTAGGTGGCCGAAAGGCATGGTATGAATTATAGCCTGATGACATAGGGGTGTTCTCTGGAGCTTTGAACCAGGTCTCTGTCATTGCACAGATGTCGATGTTCTCCATTTTAAGAAGTGCCTCCAGTGAATGAATTTTGAGGTTTAGACTTCTAGCATTGAGTAGCATTACCCTCAAATTTTGCTTGATTGTACCTGTTACGATGGTGAATTTGTCATTTGAACCTTGCCTGAAAAAGGCACTATAGGGGTGGTAAGAGCCTTAGCCAGTATCCAGAATCCCAAGGGCGACAGGTGCAGGCCAACTCTGGCAAAGCATTGTGGTCTGTCGATCATGTCATCCCAGGCAGACAAATACTGGATCCCCTTAGAATGACACTAGAAGCTTAGCCAATTGTTGAAGTCAATCATTTTGTCCTTGTACTGTGGTATCATTCTCGGTGATGGCAGGATGCTACTCAGGGTTAGGGTCATACCTACCTGGGCTACAATACTGGAGAGCTCCTCCATGTCTCTTTTCATGTAGTCCAGGGAGGTACATCTCAGGTCATTCACAACAACATGGACAATGACAGTGTCATATTTGTACTTGTTGAGTGCGTGCATTATGTGGTGGATCCTGGCAGCCGACAGGCAGCTGACAGTAGCTTTCTCCTTGTTTAGCCTGGTGAGTGGAATATCAGTGTGCCTGATTATAGAGTCACCTATGACTAGAGTGTTCAGCACGTTATGCATTATGGGCTGTGGTTGAGTGGCACACTGAGTTTGTGGGCTATGTGTCATTTGGGTTGTGTTGGGGGGGTGGAATTTGTTTGTGTTTCTGCTTTGGAGGTCCCTGATGCTTGGGGAGGTTTTTACTGAGAGCCTCCGTGAATGTAGGTGTGTGTTTTGTGTTTCTATGTGCGTGTTTTGGTGGTATAGGTTTTGAGGGACTATGTGATGAGTGTGGTGTGGTGCAAGTGTTTACCTTCTCCTCTTGACTGTCTAGTCCAGTCTTGGTTGAAGAGAGCTTTGCTTCCAGTTTGGCTATATAAGTGCATCTGTCACAGGTTGTAGTGTTGGGTGGTAGGAGGAGAGGGTTGTCTGTTTACATGAGGCAATTGCTGCATTGTCCCAAGATGCCCAGATTCATCAGGTAGACAAGAGAAATCACCAGGAGCTGACATTTAGACATGTCTGGATAGGTGCTTATTTATTAAGTACTAAAAACTGCTTTCCTCTAGACAAGTGAGGAAAGTTGAGTGCTGTAGTAATTTGCAGCTTATTTAGTGCTTACAACGGGTTCTGAACAAGTGCTGAGTTCAAAGAAACAGATTTGAGTGCTGAAACTAGAAAACTGGCTAGTTCTAAGAAACAAAATTAAGCTAGAAAGCTTCCCTCCAACACAGAAAGGCTTGGGGACTCAGAAGCCTATAAATAGTCTAGACCACTTACAGAAAAGGCAGGACACAAGCTTTATTTTTTTCCCAGATGCTCTCTTTGTACACAGTAGGAGTGCCTGAAATCAGAATATGATCTCACTGCACTCAGTTGAATGAGCAAATGAGATGGACCCAGAAGGAGTATCCAAACACAAATTTACAAGAGGGGTGGGCAGTTTCAAAGCCACCAAGATTAACACCAAAGCAAAACCAGGAAGGGTGGGTGAGGAACTAACTGAAAAAAAACAGAGTCAAAACTTCCAGTTCAGTTAATATTCAATGCAACACAAATAAATCAATTAAAATGCTGTATTATTTAAAAAAAGTGCAGATAAATGGTACTTAAATTCTCTTATATGTCCAGTTGAATACAGCTAGATCTTAGCCGACCAAAGCACAGGTTTTAAGCAGAAAATATTCCAAAATGTACCACTTAAATAGGCAGTAACATGATATCAATGAATGAGACTACCCCCGACTGCAATTACTGTCTATGCAGGAATTCTAACAGGCAATAATATCTAGCAAACACTAACTGAAAAAACAGAGTCAAAACTTCCAGTTCAGTTAATATTCAATGCAACACAAATAAATCAATTAAAATGCTGTGCCCACAAAGTCATCAGATATAGTAACACTAGTAACAGATCTTAAAATGTTTTTTAAGAAAATTTAATTTTAAATTTATATTTGGTGATAATGAAGCAGTGAATAATGACATTCATATTGCAAGTATGTTTAACCCTCTCCTACATCCAGCTTTGCTGATGTATGAAAAAGTATGTGCACTTGATTTCAGACATATGCTAAAAACTAATTATAAAGTAAAAAAGGACAATAATTTATCACAAGAAGAAAGAAGTATTTTAGCATTTTTGGTAAATCAGAGCATCAGGGTTATGAAGCAGGATTTGGGGGGGGTTAGTAATTATGGATATATTTGATTATAATGCTCAAATTACACAAATCTTGGAAACTGACATGTATGAAGATGTTTCAAGGAATGAGGTTTTCATAGCTTATAGGGAAATAGGAGGGTTGTTATAGGATATGGTTTTAGATAATAGAATTGATATTGGACTTATAATTATTTAAAAACGGCATCTCCTGCAATACCTTTGATTTTTGGTTCACCAAAAATCAATAAAAACATAAACAATCCTTCTATGCATTTTGTCGTTGATGGATTTAATTCAATTACATATGCTTGCACAAAATTCCTTGCTATTACGTGAAAGAAATTTGTGCAACAAGAAAAGCATATATGTAAGGATTCATGGCAATTTCTTGAGATGCTTAAAGATGTCGACTACTCTGATGACTTATATTTTCTCAGCACTGATGTAAAATATATTTTTCTGTTATCCCACAGAGAAAGGGGATTGATGCCATTACCAAATACGTATTCACAAAAGGTGTAGCTCAAGTAGATATTAATTTGTATGTTGATCTGTTGAAGATAGTTGTGTTTAATAATTATATATTCTTTTTTTTTTTCAAAACAGGTTTATTGTTTTAACATATAAGAGAAATATAACAATTTTATACAAGTAATTAAAAATAGGTATTATTATAATATTCAACAAAACAACTAAAGTATTTACAAAGACATCCACTACAATCAGATCAATTAATTAAACTAAAATACCATGCTATTGAAATTAAAATTTTTTTAACAAATTTTGTAAATTATCCCATACAATAAAATAAGATGTTTTTCTATTTGTTCTAGTCCTAATTGTGTTTATTTCCATATGGCACACTATATTCATAACATTTTTAAATTCATTGAACTAAGGAGGTGTATCTGAAATCCAATTTCTAGTTATTATTTTCCTAGCCACTGCTAGAATAGACCATAACAAGGGAAGCTTAACCTTTTTAACACCTTGAGGTACAGGTGTGTTGAATAATATAAGAGATTTAGAAATAATGAAATTATCTGTAAAAGAGCCTGCAAAAATTCATTAATTGACTTCCAGTATTCTTTCAATTTTATACAGTCATAAAACATATGAGCCCAGTCAGCATTAATTTCTACATTACATCTCTTACATAGATTATCTTTATTATTTATTTTATTCATCATCTAAGGTGTATAAAAAGATCTATGTAAAAATGTCCATGTATAAAGTCTCAGACAATGGAAGACGTAGTTCTATAAGCAGATTCCAATATATATTGTTTATCTTGTTGATTTGGTGGGTCCCCATTAATAGAAGTGAAATAATTCCAGTATGAATCTACACTGTAAAAGTTTCTTGTCTGATAACTTTATGTATGTATGAAAGTTTACCTTTATCAGAAACTTTATGTTGTAAATTTAATATTAAGTAATCAATCAGTGTTGGAATAGATTCTTTAACAGTTATAGACATTAAATCTATTTTATTAATGAGATGTTGTCTAAAGGTCTGAACCTCTAACCAGCAAGTTTCTCTTAGATCAAATTCTTGTTTTAAGAAATCTAGATTTTTAACTTTATTATCAGATATCAACTGATACCAGTACTTTAGATCATTATCTATAGCTAAATGAGTTCCTTCAGAAGTAGATGACAAAAGCATACCCTGAGTATACATTATAGGAAATACAATAAAATTCTATTCCCTATACTTAGGGTGCATGAATATAAAGTTACGATAACTAATAATAATATTTAATGGGTAACAAACCATATGTTTAGGGGTAATAGGTGAAGTACAAAATTCCTTTAGTAACCATAACATGGAGTTATTTACAATCATATTTTATGTGTTAAGGAGATTTTCATGAAGTTTATACTAATTAGCTCCCAATAATCTTTCCATTTTGTGACATATGACTGATCTATTAATAAAGTAATAACTTTTACAATAGAAGAGACAGTATATAAATTAAAGTCTGGAAAAGAAATACCCCCTTGAGACCAGCTATTAGTATGTTTCTTTAATGCAATCCTAGGTCTATTAGGTGCCCATAAGAAATTTAACATTAGTGTGTTCAGTTTCTTGATAATTATTTTGTAGGTGGAAGTATTATTGATTGTATTAAGTATAAAATCTTGGGGAATATTATCATTTTAATAATTGTAAGTCTCTCCTCCATAGTAAAAACATATTATTCCAGGTATTAAAAATTTTGTATATTAAGAAAACAGGTATTATAATTATTATATATAATAGATTTAATATCTTTAGATAGTATTATATCTAAATAAGTTATCTGACCTGAATTGGGTACATATTTAGTAAAATCACTAATGAGAATATTTTTTCGTGTATATATAGGTAGTATTTTAGTTTTTTCTTCATTGAATATTAAACCAGAAATACTTTTAAAATTCATCATGTTATCAAATAGAGACTGTATAGAAGAATTAGATCCTGCTGATGTAATTAGAACATCATCTGCAAAAAGTTGAATTTTGGATGTTGTATTTTCATCTATTTCAAAACCCTCTATGTCAGTACTGTTTCAGATCAAATTAGCCAAAGGCTCCATTACTAAAGTGAATAATAGTGGAGAAAGTGGACATCCTTGTTTTGTACCTTTAAGAATGGGTATTTTTGTGAAACATATGTTCCTACCTTAATATAAGCCAAGCGTTCCTTTGTATAAATGTTCAATTAGATTTACAAATGCATCCGAGAAGTTTGTGCACTTCATTAAGGTAAACAGATAGTCCCAACTTACTGAATCAAATGCTGAACTTATATCAAGACTAATAAGTGTTAAATCTTTCTTTTTCCTATTTGCAAAATCTATTAATGTTAAAGTTCTTCTTATATTATCAAAAGTATTTCTATTTACAATGAAGCCTGTCTGATCTATATCTATAATGCCGGGAATGATTGTCTTCAATCTATCAGCAAAGATATTCATAAACATTTTATAATCAACATTAAGTAATGAGATGGGCCGATATGAAGAACATCTAGTTGGATCTTTATTAGGTTTTAAAATTGGTGAAATAAATGTATATTGCCAAGATGGGGGGGTTATTAACTCAGTTTGGGCCAAAATAAAAACCTTATGTATTAATGAATATGTATTTTTAGAAAGGATTTTATATATCTCTGGTATAATACCATCATTACCCGGTGCTTTGTTTGATTTAAGCTTATTTATTTGTGTAATAACTTCTGTATATGAAATACTCTTGTCCAATAGTTTAATCTGTTGTTTATTAAGCTTTTTATTCATATTTGTGGTTATAAACTCCTTTATTTTATCTTTAGGTTCCATGTTAATATTATTATGGTTAATTTTGTGAAAGTGATTTCTAAATTCATCTAGTATTTCTGGTATACTAGAAACATTCTTCTTTTCCTTAGAGAAAAGATTTCTTTGATATGGTTTTGTTTATTCAACCTTTTGTTTTATTTTTAAGTCTATGTAAGTATTTGGGGCTTATTGAATAAGACAAAACTTGTATTTCTCTAAAGTTATTTTAACTTTATGAGTTAAAATTTCTTTGTATTTCTCATTTAGTTTGTTTATTTCTTCAATAACTTTCTTGTCCATAATATTTTCTTTATTATTATGTTTATAAGAGTCTAATTTACTTTGAATATCTAACAATTCCTTATCCCAAGATTTCCTTTTATTATTATACCATCTGATACTTTGTCCATATAGATATGATTTTAAGGCATCCCAAACATAAACAATGGAGACTTCAGGAGTGTTATTTATGTCTAAAAAATGTTTTACTTCTGAAAGTATATATTCTTTATAGTCTTTTAGTTGAGTTAAGTAT